>NW_006799221.1:803743-824176 GCF_000442215.2 Lipotes vexillifer | reverse complement strand
GGGAAAGAGAGAGGACTCAAACAAAGTTATAAATGAAAGAGGAGATACTATACCTGACACCAAAGAAATACAAAAGCTCTTAAGAGGCTACTATTAACAATTATAGGACAACAAATTAGATAACCTAAAAGAAATGGATAAATTTCTAGAAACATACAACCTACCAAGATTGAATTATGAAAAAAATTAAAAATCTGAACAGGTCAATTCCTAGTAAGGAGATAGAAGCAGTAATCAAAACCCTCCCAACAAAGAAAAGCCCAGGACCAGATGGTTTCACTGGTAAACTGTACCAAACATTTAAAGAAGAATTAACATCAATCCTTCTCAAACTCTTCCCAAAAAATGTAAGAGGAGAAAACACTCTCCAATTCATTTTATGAGGCCAGCATTACCCTGATAAAAAGCCAAATAAGGACACTACAAGAAAAGAAAACTACAAGCCAATATGCCTGATGAATATGGATGAAAAAATTCTCAAAAAAAAATACTAGCCAACAAATTCAACAGCACTTTAAAAGAATCATACACGAATACGAAATGGGATTTATCCTTGGATGCAAGGATGGTTCAATATACACAAATAATTAAACATGAAATACCACATTAATAGAGTGAAGGATAAAAATTATATGATCTCAGTAGATGCAGAAAAAGTATTTGGCAAAATCTGACACCCTTTCATGATAAAAACTTTCAATAAATTGGGTATACCTCAACAATAAAGGCTATATATGACAAGTCCATAACTAATATCATACTCAATGGTAAATAGCTAAAAGCTTTTCCTCCAAAATCAGAAACAAGACAAAGGTGCCATTCTCACCACTCTTATTCAATATAATACTGGAAGAGCTAGCTAAAGCAATTAGGCAAGAGAAAGAAAAAAAAGGCATCCAAATAGGAAAGGGAAAAGTAAAATGGTCTGTTTGTAAACAGTATATCCTTATATCAATATATAGAAAATTCTAAGACTCCACCAAAAACCTATTAGAACTAATCAACAAATTCAATAAAGTTTCAGGATACAAAATCAACATATAAAAATCAGTTGCACTTCTATACACAAACAATGAACTACCTGAAAAAAAAAATAAAGAAAACAATCCCATTTACAGTAGCACCAAACACATTTAAAAACTTAGGAATAAATTTAACCAAGAAGGTGAAAGATTTGTACACTGAAAACTATAAGACACTATGAAAGAAACTGAAGAAGACATAAATATGGAAAGATATTCTGTGCTCACAGATCATAAGAATTAATACTGTTATAATATCCATACTACCCAAAGCTATCTAAAAATTCAATGCAATCCCATCAAAATTACAATGGCATTTTTCACAGAAATAGAAAAAATATCCCAAAATTTGTATGGAACCACAAAAGACCCCAAATAGTCAATTTCTGGAAATCTCAAAATAAAACAAAGGTGGAAGCATCACACTTCCTCATTTCAAACTATGCTACAAAGATATAGTAATCAAAATAGCATCAGGCTTCCCTGGTGGTGCAGTGGTTGAGAGTCCGCCTGCTGACGCAGGGGACACAGTTTCGTGCCCCAGTCTGGGAAGATCCCACATGCCGCGGAGTGGCTGGGCCCGTGAGCCATGGCCGCTGAGCCTGCACGTCCAGAGCCTGTGCTCTGCAACGGGAGAGGCCACAACAGCGAGAGGCCCGTGTACCGCCAAAAAAGAAAAAAAAAAAAGGCATAGTATTGGCATAAAAACAGACAGATAAACCAATCGAACAGAAACAAGAGTCCAGAAATAAATCCATGCATATACAGTCAATCAATATTTGGAACAGAAGCCAAGAATACTCTATGGGGAAAGGATAGTCTGCAATAAACAATGCTGGGAAAACTGGATAGCCACATGCAAAAGAATGGAACTGGACCCCTATCTTATACCACTCATAAAGATGAACTCAAAATGGATTAAAGACTTAAATTAAATGTAAGACCTGAAATTATAAAACTCCTAGGGAAAAAATCTCCTTGATGTTGTTTTTGGCAATGATTTTTGGGGATATGATACCAAAAGCACAAGCAACAAAAGCAAAAATAAACAAGTGGGACTACATCAAACTATAAAAGCTTCGGCACAGCAAAAGAACAATCAACAAAATGAAGAGGCAGACTATAGAACGGGAGAAAATGTTTGCAAACCATATATCCAATAAGGGGTTAATATCCAAAATACATAAGGAACTCATACAACTGAATAGCAAAAAGACTAATAATCCAAGTTAAAAACGGGCAAAGGGCTGAGAGACATTTTTCTAAAGAAGACAAATAGTCAACAGGTACATGAAAAGATGCTCAACACCACCAATTATCAGAGAAATACAAATCAAAACCACAATGAGATAGTACCTCATATGTGTAGAATGGCTATTACCGAAAGACAAAAGATAGGTGTTGGCAAGGATGTAGAGAAAAGGGAACCCTTGTATACTGGTGGTGGGAATGTAAATTGATACAGCCACCATGGAAAACAGTATGGAGGCACCTCAAAAAATTAAAAATAGAAAAGCCATATGATCCAGTAATCCCACTTCTAGTTACATATTCAAAGGAAATAAAATCACTATCCCGGGCTTCCCTGGTGGTGCAGTGGTTAAGAATTTGCCTGCCAATGCAGGGAACACGGGTTCGATCCCTGGTCCGGGAAGATCCCACATGCCGCGGAGCAGCTGGGCCCGTGAGCCATGGCCACTGGGCCTGTGCGTCCGGAGCCGGGAGAGGCCCGTGTACCGCCAAAAAAGAAAAAAAAAAAAGGCATAGTATTGGCATAAAAACAGACAGATAAACCAATCGAACAGAAACAAGAGTCCAGAAATAAATCCATGCATATACAGTCAATCAATATTTGGAACAGAAGCCAAGAATACTCTATGGGGAAAGGATAGTCTGCAATAAACAATGCTGGGAAAACTGGATAGCCACATGCAAAAGAATGGAACTGGACCCCTATCTTATACCACTCATAAAGATGAACTCAAAATGGATTAAAGACTTAAATTAAATGTAAGACCTGAAATTATAAAACTCCTAGGGAAAAAATCTCCTTGATGTTGTTTTTGGCAATGATTTTTGGGGATATGATACCAAAAGCACAAGCAACAAAAGCAAAAATAAACAAGTGGGACTACATCAAACTATAAAAGCTTCGGCACAGCAAAAGAACAATCAACAAAATGAAGAGGCAGACTATAGAACGGGAGAAAATGTTTGCAAACCATATATCCAATAAGGGGTTAATATCCAAAATACATAAGGAACTCATACAACTGAATAGCAAAAAGACTAATAATCCAAGTTAAAAACGGGCAAAGGGCTGAGAGACATTTTTCTAAAGAAGACAAATAGTCAACAGGTACATGAAAAGATGCTCAACACCACCAATTATCAGAGAAATACAAATCAAAACCACAATGAGATAGTACCTCATATGTGTAGAATGGCTATTACCGAAAGACAAAAGATAGGTGTTGGCAAGGATGTAGAGAAAAGGGAACCCTTGTATACTGGTGGTGGGAATGTAAATTGATACAGCCACCATGGAAAACAGTATGGAGGCACCTCAAAAAATTAAAAATAGAAAAGCCATATGATCCAGTAATCCCACTTCTAGTTACATATTCAAAGGAAATAAAATCACTATCCCGGGCTTCCCTGGTGGTGCAGTGGTTAAGAATTTGCCTGCCAATGCAGGGAACACGGGTTCGATCCCTGGTCCGGGAAGATCCCACATGCCGCGGAGCAGCTGGGCCCGTGAGCCATGGCCACTGGGCCTGTGCGTCCGGAGCCGGGAGAGGCCACAACAGTGAGAGGCCCGAGTACCGCAGGAAAAAAAAAAAAAAAATCACTATCCCAAAGAGATATCTGCACCATGTTCATTGAAGCATTATTCACAATGGCCAAGACATGGAAACAACCTAAGTGTCCACTGACAGATGAATAGATTTTTTGAATGTGATATATATAAAAATGGAATGTTATTTAGCCACTAAAAAAGAAGGAAATCCTGCCATTTGTGACAACACAGATGGACCTTGAGAGTGTTATGCTAACTGAACAAGTCAGACAAAGACAAATACTGTTATGATCTCACTTATATGTAAAATCTTTTTAAAAAGGTGAATTCACAGAAGCAGAGAGTATAATGGTGGTTTCCAGGGGCTGACGGGTAGAGGAAATGAAAAGATGTTGATCAGAGAGTACA
Source organism: Lipotes vexillifer (assembly GCF_000442215.2). Classification (NCBI taxonomy): domain Eukaryota; kingdom Metazoa; phylum Chordata; class Mammalia; order Artiodactyla; family Lipotidae; genus Lipotes; species Lipotes vexillifer. The sequence goes on along the minus strand of NW_006799221.1, from coordinate 819,946 downwards.
AGCTTCCAGTTAAAAGTTGAATAAGTTCTGGGGATCTAATATAAAGCATGGTGAATATAATAATACTGTATTATATACTTGAAAGTTGTTAAAAGAGTAAATCTTAAATATTCTCACTACAAAAAATATAATAGAGTGATAGATGTGTTACCTAACCTTACTGTGGTAATCATTTCACAATACACACATGTATTAAATCATGTTTTACACCCCAGACTTACTGCTATGTGTCAATTATACCTCAATAAAGCTGGGGGGAAAGTAGTAAGATAAATAAATAAAAATTAAAAATTAAATCAACACAGCTCTTGTCCAATTATGTTAAAAATAAAAACATTTCAATTTTTTAAATTAAGCGAAATTATAATACTATATAACGTGTTCAAAGTTCCTCACCTTGTTTCATTATATTCATTAATTACATTTACTCCCCCAAACCAGGTGATCTAACACATAATAAAATAAGCCCACACAAATATTATTGGGTTGGCCAAAAAGTTCATTCGGGTTTCTCCGTAACATCTTAATTTTTGGCCAACCCAATGGTATTTCTCTGTCAGAATATAACACCCCACTAAATCAGCACTCTGAAAAACAAGTTCAATATAAAAATACCCTTCGAAAGTCAATACTCCAAATTTTTCATAAGCTAATTATACAGCTAACTACTCCCCCAGATGTTTGACTATAGCAATTCAGTCATAAAAAATATTAATTGAAGCACTCTGCCTTATAACTGCTACTGATAAATAGTTTCTATCTAAGGACATATTTAAATATATTAAAGGTTGGATAGAGCTTTATAACAAATAGGTATGCCAACAGTGACAACCAGAGTCCAAAACACCGAATTTGCTTTAAAAATAAATAAATAAACTAAAAAAAAATTTTGTGTATTTTTCAATTAATATTTTTGCAAAGAATATTTTATTAATACTAAGTTATAGAATTGATAAGCTTAAATTAATATATGTACTGTACCTGTCTTTTTCAACAGTTTCTTGATAAATAGTAAACTGGTCCTTCATATAGTCTTCATGTTTATGAAATATATCACATGTTGGCCTCCAGCTATGGAAAAAAAATACTGTAATTAGCATCTCAGAATGATAAACAAATTTAAGAAATAATAAAAATGAATGTAACCATTTAAAGATAAACAATTCTTTCCTTTCCTGGAAAAAACAAGCTTACATTAAGAAAAACATTCCCATCTCCGATCACCACCACTATGACCATTCATGCAATCGTACATATGCTCAAATGTCAATATCGATTAATTTTTACATAAAGCCTGTTTTGGAACCATGACTAGGGAAGGAACAAATGTGACATGGATGGACTGTGTATTACTATGGCATTTCTGGAATATACTCTGCAACACTCCAACATCAGGCTTTGTTTCTCATCATACTTCTAAGATCTCAGCTAAGAAATTCTTTTGGAGTAAACATTTAAAGAGCTAAGATAAGGGATAAAGAGAGGCTTTTTTCTCCTTTGAAATTTAGAAAGTCAGGTTTTACACCCTCCTGAACTTGAAAGAAAGAAACTAGACCATAATGAATTATAAAATCAGATAGTAAGAATAAAATGAATATTCAACTTATACATCTGTTTTATTACATGACTCGAAAAATGTTGCCAGTGTGAAAAATCTAAAATTAAGTATACACCATGGCAGCTTACATTCTAAGTATTGTTCAAATATTTCCTCTAGCTCTTTTTTCTAATCTTTTTTGTTTTTTCAGATTCAAAAAGTATGCATACCCATTTTGGAAGAACAGAAAAGTATACATAAGAAAATAATTACCATCTATATTCTCAACACTGAATAATAACTACTAATATTGATATTATTTTAATAAATTATTTCCAGATTTTACTCTAAGTATATAGTTTAACATCTTTGAGATCATATTCACATATACAACATATCATCCTTCATCACTTACTTTTAAACTATCAATATATACATTTTCTTTGTCACTAAGAATTCATTGTAAAAGTTTTAATAAATACAACATATTACACAATTTTTCTAACCATTCCAATATTGTTGGCCATTTTGGTTAGTCTAAGTTTCTCTTAAGAACTTGTACTTAAACACTTGTCTGAGTTTACAACCATTTCCTTAGGCAATATTCCCCAAAATAGAATTATAAGGTCAAAGGTTATATATACATACATTCTGAATATTTTTTAAATTCCATAAGAAAGACATGTTCACTAAAAAGATATTCACTGTAACCATTTTGATGTACATATTTCTAGACTTTTTAAATTATACATAAATACACAATTACTAAATTGAGTTTATTCTACGAATGTTGTTTTAATGTTTTGTTCAATTTGTAATATACTGTTAACACCTTTCCATGTCAATATTCACTTATATCATAAACTAATGGGCTGCCTACTGTTCATTCATATGGATATACCAAAATGCATCTAAACAATCACCTAATGTTGAACATTTGAGTTGCTTGCACTGTTTTCCTATCGTAAAAGAAGTTGAAATAAATACCTTGTTGTACATTACATCTTTGAGAAAATGCCTAATTATTTCCTTATGAAAAATTATCAGAAATGGAACTGTTTAATCAAAAGTCATGCTTATTTTTAAAGCCTCTGAAGTATACTTATATGTCATCCAAAAGGTATATACCAGTGTACATTCCTACAGTGTATGAGAGGGGTGATTTTCTTATTTCCTGGCCAAACATTGGGTATTATCCTTCTTTAAATTTCTGCAAAACTTAAAGGCAAAAGAATATATAGTATTTTATTATTGCTTTAATTTGGATGTCTTTGATTATTAGTAAGATTGAGCATTTGTTCACATTTATTAGACATACATTTCTTCATTTTGGTATTTACCTGTTTACCTTCTTTGCTTATTTTTCTAATGGGACTTTGGCTCTTTCTTATTAATTTCTACAAGCACTTTATATTTTAAAAATTAACCCTTCTTTGACATTTTCCTACCTTATCCTTTTGCTTTTTGTATCATTTTGAGGTGTTTTTCTTTTTAATTTGCATGTGTCATATTTATCCATTGTTTCCTATGTGGTTTCTACCTTTGATGACATACTTAGAAAGGCCTTCCTCTCTCAAAGATTATAGTCACCTATATTTTCTTCTAATACTTTCATGAATTCACATTTCACATTTAAACCTCTTAACCAGCATGCTGAAATCATGAACTAGAGGTATTCATGCATTAAAATCAACAGATCCTAAAATCAACAGATCCTACTAACTGCCCTCAGAACCCAGCAGAGAATAATCTTGTTTCAAGTAAAGTACATCTTGGACACAGTAGGTTCTGCGGGGAAACTACCAATACTTTTCCAGCAGGCTTTGCAGCTACTTGAGGGAAACCACTGGTAAAACTTAACTACCATAAACCTAAATCAAACTAAAAGAAAAAGTTCAACAATATGTAGTTTTTTCGTTGATCAGATTGCCAAAAAATTTAAACATTGATAATTTCAGTGTTAGCAAGGGTGTGAGGAATAGAAACTCTCATATATTGTTGGTGAAAGTATAAATTAGTATAATTTTTGGGGGAGAGCAGTTTGGCATTACTTATCAAATATTTAAACATGCATACTCTTCAACCTGGCAATTTCACTTCCAGGAGGTCATTCTATAGCAACTGGTCTAGAAATATGGAAGGATACCTGTACATGTTGTTTATAATAGGAAATAACTGGAAATAACCTAAATGTCTATTAATAGGAGAATGGTTAAATAACTTAGGATACATCAATACTATAAAATACTATGGAGTTGTTAAAAAAAAAAAAGAATGAAATCCATACATAATCATTACATGTATAGTACCATTTACATTACATATTGTTAAATTTAAAAAACAAGTTGAAAAATAAGTATGGTATGATCGCATTTTTTAAAAAAGGAAAGGCAGATATACAGGTAGATGTATATATAAGCATATGTGATAGTGATGTTGAATATATATTTTAAAAGGTCTGGAAGGATACTCACTGTTAAGAGTGATCACCTGTAAGGAAGAGGACAGGGTAGGGATGGGGACTACAGGCAGGAAAAAACTTTTTACTCCATACATTTGTATAGTCTTTGAATTTTTATACTAAGCATGTGTTACTTTTATAAAATTTTAAAACCAATATAAAAAAAGTAATGAGGGAAAACCAAAAAGTTTATGAAATTTTTAAATAACAAACTATTTTAAAACAAATATGATTCTTAATATAGTACTTATTACAAAGACAGTGATCCACATAAAATTAAATACAGAAAACTAAACATTTTATTTTTTTAAGTACCTGTCCATACAATTAAGTTCCATTAACAAGTCTTTGTTTCAAAATGTTTGTCTTATAATAGATGTAACTACTAGAATCCAGAACCTGAAGCTATACTGAAAGAATTCTTAACTTACTAAATAGTTTTATTTTGAAAAGCTACTAATTTTAGGCTAGGTTCCCTTAGACAAAAATAAGATCTTGAAAATTCGAAGATGGAGATTATTTCAAATTTATTTATCTAATCGGAATTTTCTATACTGAGCCTAGATTATTCAACATACTGTATTTAGACTAACTGGATCTGAATTAGATCTTACAACTCTTCTATTTTTCTTTTGAAACTTCTGTGATCCCTTTTACAGTGGCATGTAACAAGGAAATTTAAGACTTGATTCATCATTTTCCTAATATAAAATACCACTTTAAAGCAACAGTGTCTTCAACTATAAACTCAAAAACCTCGAATAAGAGAATCTAATGACAACTATTGAAAATTTCTTTAAAATACTCACTCACTACAGTTGTCTTTGATCTCCTTACTATGTTTATAGTAATGGCTGATTTCCTCATCTGTTGTATTTATAGTTTCATGTATCTTACAAATGGTCGCTTTGTTTTCTTTAATATCTTCAAAGCATTCTGGAAATCATAAATTCAAAATAAATACAGTAGAAAAAAAGGTATGGCAACTGACCTAGAAAAGGAGAACCAGAGAATGGAGAGGAAGTGAAGCTTGAGATGGGAAGGGCCCTATACTAAAAAGCACAGGACCAGAGTCAGGCTTGCTCCTAGACCCAGAAGCTAAGAATTCGTGTTTTAGATTGAAGAGAAATAAACGTCCCCTGTCCCACATCTTTAATGTAAGAGGGCTGGATTAAGTAATATCTAAGATCAATGGCATCTTATGATGCTATGAGTTCATGTAAACATTTACTCATATGACACTAACATAAGAGTTTTGTTTTTGACAAATGTGGAATTTCTATTCATCAATTCCATGTCATTATTTAATGCACCTTCAACTCACTTATTTCTTTGTTATAGTGAGTAAACACAAGCTAAAAATAAAATGTAAATTCTTAAAAAGATTAAAATAAATTCTTAATATCCAATCCTTTTTGCTGCAGAAAAGATAACCAAATTCTATAATACCTTTCAGAACTATTAAGAAATTAATGAGTGTAGTTTCTTTTGATAGTTTTTATGTAGGATCTTAAAATACTATATTTATGTAATCTGCTTTGTCATTCCACTCATAATATTAATTTTCATAATTAGCATTCCTGAAAATGTGGCTTCCATTAATCCTGGCCACTGACTTTTGATGATTTCTAAAAATATTTTAAATTTTTCACTCAAATATTTAAAATAACCTGTGTTACTTGAGAAAAATAACATTTTCAATTGTATTTAATTATAAGCACGATATCTACTTAAAACAAAATTCTTAAACACAAAATAATTAAACGCTGAATACAGAAAATTATTGAAAAAATAGGGTAAATAGCTCATTATTAGTCACTACATAGAACCAGGGGAAAAGTTCTAATGCCAACTATAAATTACCCTAAACAAGGCAACAGCATAATATCTTATATTCCATAAAAAAATTAAAATATCTTTGTCATGCAAAACTACTTACTATTAATTCGTTGAATCATATCTTCTTTAGTACTTATATCTTGTTCATACTGGAAAACTAAAATAAATTACTCTTTTGTGACTTCATTTCATTGTTAAAATGTCCAATGATAATACAAATAGTTATCTACTTTTTATTTCCATTTTATACCTACCAAATTCTAGCAAAAGTCTGTCCAAACTGACAAATAGGCTGTCATTCATCTTGGATACTTTGCTAAAAAATAATAATAATAAGGAAGGGTTTTCTAAAAACAACCTTTTGACATAGCATTATTACATAAAAATGTGGGTGGAGCAAGAAGTGGGGAGGGAAGAGACACCTTCATCCCGGTACTGGGCAGAGCCCTAGCAGGTATTTAATAAATGAATGTCATTATATATATTAAAATAAATGTATACAGTTATCTATAATAAAATAAATTGAATGTCGTTGCATGACTGAAACTTCATAATTGTTTATACATGGTCGTGCCATAAGTTATTGGATATTCTGGAGTCCACGGACATCCAGATTTCTTAAAAGGATATGCCTTTAAAATAAACAATATCTCTAAATATGTCCTTTCTCGGCGTGTGTACTACTACACGCAGAAAAACTCTTACAGAAAGTCAGTCACCAACAGCGAAGTAAAACCTACAGGAACCGTGCAATTTGACACTTGCGAATTTACCACCGAGATTCCAAAAGCGGAGGTATTCACTGGACTACCAAGCCGCATTAAAAAAAAAAAAAATACGCGTATGGAGGGGTTTGGATCACTCGCTACCCGCAGAGTCGAGGAGCTACTCTCCCCGCGCGTTTTGAAGCGGGGAGTTCGCTCGCCGACTACCTTCACAGCCTACTCGCTTCTCCTCACCCGAGTCCGCCCCCGAAACTCCGGCCACATGGCGGCCCCCGAAGCCTCGGGCGGCAGTGTGGCCAAGGGCGAGGCCACGCGCTGGGAAGCCCCCAGAACGCGACCTCCGGTCGTACATCGGGGACAGGGCCCGCCAACCCCCGAAACCCCTCAGGGCCGCCTGCCTAAGGAATAACCGCCACACGCAGTTCTTTCCCACCCACCTCAGCGGCCCCTCCGGGACCCGAACGCCCACCCTTCCTTCCCCGATCCCAGACTCTAGTCAGGGTCGCGAGCGCCGAGGACACTACAGCAGGTCGCGACACAGAACGACCCGAGCCCAAGCTTGACCCCGCTCGGCCCAGCTCGGTCCCGCTCGGTCCCAACCGGCCCGACAAAGCCCACAACGGGAGCTGCAGATCACGCTGAAGAGAAAGACGCAACTCCACGCGAGATCTGTGCGGCGGCGCCCCTTCCTCCCTCCCGCGGCGAAGCGAGAACCCAGCATCCCACCGCCCCAGAAGGGTGTGCTGGCGTCAGAAGCCCTAAAACCAGGCTAGGGAACCTGTCAGGGACTGGTGGTTGTTTTTTTTTTTTTTAAGGCTATCCATTCCGCTTGTGAAATAACAGTTTAAAATATATTGTGGAGAACAGCACTAAAATTGATATTAACTTTTAACATGACAACAAAAACCACTCCAATCGTCAAAATTCAATTTCTCATTCAGCTTTCAAAATTTCTTGAAAAGCAAGTATAAGAATTCAAATACGTTTTCTTTCAACAAAATGTTTTGAGAGTGACTCATTTATTTAGTTTCAAATAAAATGCACATTAATATTTTCTGTCCAAAATGCTGTCTTTGGGTAATTTATGCTCTTAGACTTTGCATATACAGGGTGAAATAAAGAGTTCACTTTATTTATAATTTATAAATTATTTACGGTTTATAACTTGTTCACAATAATTAAACAAATAGTCCCCCAAACTGCCTTCATTATTGGTGTATTTCTGGTGAAAATATTTTTAATACTAAATGATGTAAACAGTTGCCTCAATTCCCAACAACCTGTTTCACAGATTATTAAAATGAAAAAGATACTTGCAGAGATTTTTTTGCTTAAGTACTTCAGATCATATATGCATAACCAATTTTATTATAATGCAATGTAATGCTGCTCATTAGTATTAATGATAGTCATCAAGGCTAATTTAATGTAAATTTGATGACATAAGAGATTTAGAAGCTTTATTCTTATACTTGTTTATATTTATTAGCTATCCCTCTTTAGGAAGGTATGAGAGAATGGATATGAAGGCTCAATTATCATTAGTCTTGCTAGCCCTGCTTTGCTATGACTGTCAAGAAAATGTGACAGGTCAAAAGAGCTGATCCACTTCAACTTAATAGTAGATTCTCTTATGTAAAATTGTGGAAACCTAGAAACACCACCTTAGTGAGACCTGAAAATCAATTTATTTGCATTTACATTCACATTTATGCATATCCTAATTACTCTCATAAAAATATACCTGAGTTCTATCAACTCCACTACCCCTTATTCCATTGTGAAAATTCCTTCTGGAAAAGCAATAAAGATGAAGATGTTCCATCTACTGGAGAGTTTTAAATAATAAATTTTATTCTCTCGTCTAAATCCCCTCAATGAAATATAATGTTCTGTTTGAAAAATTGTAGAATGTTGACTCAGGTAAGCATTTATCCTAACAACTCATTAAAATTTCTCCCTACCTATTTTTAGCAACTTCCCCTCTTGCTCCACACATATAAATCAGAATCTATAGAAATTCTTAGTTTAAAACTGCTGCCCATTCTAATTGCACTGTATTACTGTTACTTTTACCGCTAAATTTATCAATAGAAAGCACTTCTCCTACCTACAATTCCTTTCCACTCCTTTCTTCATTGACTTTTTCAACTCAACCACTGTACCCCATCACATTTAACTGCTTTCTCAGATAATCAATAAATACTTTTATTCCAAATATAATGGTCTTTTCTCAGTCTTACCCTTCCCTCTTTTTTTCCTAACTCTCTTCCATACTTGGTCCCATTAAAATTCTCTGCAACCCTAACCCTGGCTTCCAAGACACTACTTTCTTAAAGTTCTCCCACTTCTCTTACCTGCCCTTCTGATTTTGGCTTCTACTTCTTTCCCTCTCACCATCACTACCCAACTATAGACTCTTATCTAAGCTTTTTCTTTAACTATACCCCCTTCTATACATTCTTTGGATTATTCATTCAAAATGTGCTTAAAACTCCCAAATCTATATTCCCAGTTTTATCCTATTATCTGAGAGTTATCCAATATTTACATTTACATGCCTTTCCATCAGTCTGGGTTCAATCTGATCCAAATCCAAAGTCGTCTCTTCCTCTCCCTCTGATATACCTGTCTCAGTGGCAGAGTAATTCTCCACAAAATCAATACATGAAGAGTTGTTATCTTACATGACTCATTACTCCCTCTTATAAATAATTATTCACAAAATCTTGTTGATTTTTTTCTTTGATATATCCCTTGTATACATCCAATCAACTCTGTAAATAGTCTTTGTAGTTAGATATGGATTCAACTTCTGGTTCTGTTATTTGTTAAGTCAAAACTTTGGGCAAGTTTCTAACCTAAACTTCAGTTTCCTCAAATGTAAAGTGAGAATTAATAACTCTACATCTCGGCTTCTAAGACACAGTATTTACTTGATTTTTCTTCTATCTCTAATAATTTTTCTGTCTCCTCTTTCAGATTCATCCTCTTCTACTAAATCATTAACTGTCATAAATTTCATAGGCTCAGTCCTAGCCCTTTTCTCTCATTCTGTTCTCTATGTTTAAGTAATCTCATCACTGTCTATAGCTTACCGCTATACATATGACTCACAAATGTGTATCTCTAGCACAGACCTCTAGTATCAATTCAAGTCCTTATTGGCAAATAACAGAAGTTGATTCTGGCTGATTTAAGCTAAAATCAAATTTGTTAAAGAGGATATTGTGTAACACACAATCCCCAGAATAGCTTGAGATCCAAGCTCTAGCAAGGAAGCAGCAGAGCAAGGATCAGTGCCCAAACTCATACTACAGAACTGGTGGTCAAGATACCCAATCACAACCAAGAGCTACAGGCTGCAGATCACACCACTACTACCGGCACAAGATGCTTCAGTACCACAACCGCCCTAAAAACTTGATCTTATTTCAACTGCCTCCACTGCCAGAGGGGGTTCTTCCTAGGGCATACTTCTTTGTGTCATTTATTCCCAATCCAAAATTTTGGATGGATACATTTGATTAGAGAAGCCTAGGCCCATACTCCACTTCTTTGTCCTTTCAGACTGTTACGGTATGAACTCCAAACATAAGAAGTGGGTTTAAATGCTGGGAAGTCAAAAATAATAGCGACTTTCCATGATATTTAACCTCTGAATTCTAAACCCACATATCTAACTGCCTACATGATAAGTCAAAACACAACTCGTGTGTTCCCCCCACTAATCCTGGACCTTTTTTATCATCTCTCTTTTCATGAATGGGATCAGTATCCAGCTGTACATACCAGAAACCTAGGCATCATCCTTGACAGCCTTCCTCTCCTATCATCCCCCATATCTAATCCATCACAAATCCCACCAAATTTACCTTTTAAATATCTTTCAAATCCACCCATTTCTCTCCATCTCAATTGCCACCATCTTAGGTCAAGTTACCACCAGTCTCTCATTTAGATTATTGTAATAGCTTCCAAAATGGTTTTAATGCATATCTACTCTGGCCCTCTTGTCCATTAATCATCCATCCTTCAACAGAGCAATTCTTTTTTTTTTTTTTTTTTTCTGTGGTACGCGGGCCTCTCACTGTTGTGGCCTCTCCCGTTGCGGAGCACAGGCTCTGGACGCGCAGGCTCAGCGGCCATGGCTCACAGGCCCAGCCACTCCGTGGCATGTGGGATCTCCCTGGACTGGGGCATGAACCCGTGTCCCCTGCATCGGCAGGCGGACTCTCAACCACTGCGCCACCAGGGAAGCCCCAGAGCAATTCTTAATTGCAAATTTTGTACTCTCTCTGACTCTCTCTCTGTCTCTGTCTCTCTCCCTCTTTCTCTCTCTCTCTCTCACATAGACACACACACACACACACACACACACACACATACACACACAACTTAAGACACATCAATGGCTTCCTATTCTTCTAAGAATAGGGGACAAAATTCTTATGATGGCTTACAAGGCCGTTTATGATCCTGTCCCCATCTATCTCTGCTTCTTCATATTATACCAACTTTATCTTCCTCCTGAAATCCAGCATTAACATGATTCTTTCCATCACAGGGACAATGCACTTGCTGGCTCCTCAGGCTGAAATGCTCTATCCTTCCTCATTTAATAACCTCCTACTCATTTTTCAAATCTCAACTAAAGTATCACAGCCTCAGCAATGCCCATTATCAACTCTCAAAGTTCTTGTACTTATCCTTCATAGCCTTTCACATGGTTATAATTCTAAATTATTTGTGCAGTTATTGTATAAATATCTATATCATCTACCATACTGTAGGCTCCATGAAAACAGGCCCCCCTTTTTCCCCTCCCCCAACACATACAAATATCTTGGCAGCCACAAGAATAGGTTACAGCAGTGTTTTGCTATAATGGCTATAGTCCTAATTCAATTCACAAGCAATTCCAAGGAAATAAATGCCACTTCATTCTAAGAACAGTCCTTATAGGGAAAATAGTCATAAAATAGGAAGTGAAGAAATGTGAATCTGCTAGCACAAATTTATTTACATGAATAGAAATCGGGTTGGTGGGAAAAACAACAGGATTAAAGTGTGCCAGGATTTTCAAATATGTATGATTAAATTTACATTTTAATATTTAAACAAAAACCTCTCCTTTGTTTTCTCAGTTGATCCCCTGTGTTGAAATTAGTTGACTTTCCCCCGGTCAAATTAGGTCTATACCTTCATCATCTCCTTGAATTACCAAGTCAATAAAATATAGGTAGTTGTCTGACAACTCTGTTGACCTTTCTTGACAGTAATTCTAACACTAGTAGGTTTCCAAGTGTGTGCAAACCATATTAGGCAAATTAAAAAAAAAACAGCCGTTTTTGTTCTTGTAGATGCCACTTAACATTAATCTGACTCATTCATTGCTTTACTGTTCATGTACCTTTGATTTTATTCTTGGTGCAAGCCTATTTCCCTCAAATATGTCTACTTACTTCTAAAATCCTATTAAGTGAGATTTTAAATTTTAATTTACTCTTCATTATACTATCCTTTATGTCACATAATTCTTTAATTTTATTCTTTTTTTGCTCACCATTTATCCCCAGCACCTAGCAGAGTGCCTAATACATGATAGAAACTCAACAGATACCTTAAGGAATAAATGAATGAATGGTAAATGCTCAAAAAGTGGTTACATCATTTCACATCTGGGTTACTATAACAGCCTGGGGACAACCCTTCCCCTTTGATCTATTCCATATTCTTCCTATTCCATCCTATAACAATACTGATTTTTCTTACATGCATTTCTTCATGATTCTCATATAATTCAAAGAAATTAATGAGTATATTTTCCTCTGCTTCAAATTGGAATGCCTCTGCACTATTTTAAGATCTTCTGTAATTTGACCTCAACTTTATTTCTCAACAAAATCTCTCTATTTTAAGCCATTCCCTCACTGATCCATGAAGACACTATGTTTATTTAAGCCTCCATGGCTTTGTGTTCAATGTTCCTCCCAACTGGAAAGTTTCTTTCCTTGATCCAATCAAGATCTACCCATTCTTCAGAGTTCAATTCCCAAGAAAGCCTTCCCTGACTATTATAGATATTCCTTTTCTCTCAAGTATATGGCACTGTGTGTACTACTTAACAAACACTGGTTTTATAAAGATGAACAAAGTCCTTGCTCTCAAAAACCTCATCATTTGACAGTGAAGACAGATATTGACAGTTATGACTACTATCATAAAGATACACATATGTGATGGGATGATAGTTTGGGGATATTAAATCAATGACTTCAGTGACCTTTAATTCAAAGTCAGTCAGCAACTCTGTACCAGTCAGGGTTCCAGCAGGAAACAAAAATCGCCCCAGATGATTCAAGTGATAAGACTTTACTGAAGAGACTACTTATAAATGTACAGGCAGAGGACAAGGTGTATGGTGTTTCACTCATAAAGGTAAATGTCTAGAAGCCCAGATTCTAGCAACAGGTGGCTGTTCAACGCTCCAAACAGCCATATGGGGCCAATCCATACTGTAAAACCATCCATTCCAAAGCAGAGACCAGAAAGGATCCAAAGAAAACCAAATGTATCTGAAGCCCCATCTACCCCACAATGAAGTCACTTTTACTCCACTCCCATACATTAAAATGCCATTTTAGAGAGGAAGGCAAAGGAAATCTAAAAGATTTAGCATACCTCTGAAGCAGACTGTTATCTAAAAGAAACTTTTAAACTGGCAGTATCTATCAGAAGTTTAAAGTTGTCACCCTGACTGCCCATGGTATCCAGCAGGGTAGAAGCTCGCAAAAAAGACTCGATCAGTTATAAAGAGCTAAAGTCTCAGGACATCCAAGACTCCCTTCCCAGACAACAGAACTCCTCTTTCATAACAGTAATCAGTAACACTACTATCTAGCTCCCACAGGGCTCTGATCTCAGAAATGGACATGTGACTAGGTAGGGAATGGCCTGGCCAATCACAGCACTCCACCTCTGAGGCCAGTCTTTCCTTAACTGGTACATGTAGAATAATAGAAGAAAATTGTCTCTCTGAGCTGGTGAACTCCAAAAACCTTGTAAAGATGAAGCAGGTGATAACTATCTTTCTCACCACATGGAAGAACCTGCCCTATAATGAAGGCAACACAGATGAACACATAAGCAAGATATAGAAGAGTCAGCTAGTCAGTTCTGTAAGTCAAGAGATTCTCTTTTCATTCAAGATAGCCTGAGTTGGGTTTATATTGCCTGCACTCTTAGCATCTTTTTAAAGAAAGCAGAAAAGTAGAGATGATGAAATTTCGTGTCACTACACATGCCATTTGAAATTTACTTGCATCAAATTTCCAAGCATTGGGACTTCCCTGGTGGTCCAGTGGTTAAGACTTCACCTTCCATTGCAGGGGGTGCGGGTTCAATTCCTGGTCAGGGAACTAGATCCCACATGCATGCCACAACTAAGAGTTCGTGTGCCACAGCTAAGGGTTCACATGCCACAGCTAAGGGTTCACATGCCACAACTAAGGAGCCCGCCTGCCGCAGCTAAGACCCAGTGCAACCAAATAAATAATAAATAACTAAATATTAAAAAATAAAATAAAATAAAACCAAAGTGTCACAAAATTTGTTTTAAAAAAAATGGTCCACATCAAAAAAATCTAAAAGTAAAAAATTTCCAAGCATCAAAATCAATTAAATTTTCTTTGTTTAGTCTCCACCAATTGATTATAATCATGCCATATTTTCATTTGTTTCACACTTGAGCCATGATTTCTTATACAGATTTTGTTTTCCCCAGAGTTTCTAAGTGTACTCTTCCCCCCTGTATACAGAAGAACCATATGTCTTCTTTACCATATCACTAAATCCCTCAGGCTCCTTACTGATTTTTGAATGCACTAGCATAATTTCTAAGCCCTGAGTAAGCATAAATTCTCCACTTTGAAAGACCTATACCTTCCCAGGCTAACCACTCAATTTCATTAAAGGCTATTTCTTAGGCTTCAGTCTGGGTGCTTTCACAGGAGTAGGGGGCAGATAGGAAAGGCCAATTATCAAGACCCTGCCCTAGAAAATTTCTCAAGCTCTAACCTCATTTTCTGCTCCTCTTCCTGTTCCAATTATCTATATCTACCAACTCAGGGGGACTCAACGGAAAAACTTCCTCATTCATTTTAAACAATAGTAAATGTTAATTATTGTACCATGCTGCAATACAATGATGCCTTCAAAATCCACAGAGTTGTATAGGACTTAATACCTTTATAATAATACCTCAAGCCATGATGCTTTTTCAATTCTTATGTCTGTTTTTCCTACATGAGGAAAGTATAAAATTTTATTGAAGGACATAAAAGAGTGTTTGAATAAATGAGAGCCAGTCTATGTACCTGAATGGGAGCATTCAACATTGTAAAGATGCAATCTATCCCAAATTAATCTATGTAATGAAACTTGTTGCAGGAGGTCATCAAGAGGACATGGCCGCCAGTTGACCCAAGAGCTGGACCCAGGCAACTGGAAGCTCCTCACCCCCTCCTCTGTCCGTGGAATGTACACTTTGCTTACCATTCCAACAGTGGGAGTCATCTTCAAGGATGAAGACTTAAGAGAGTGAGGTGTTGTTGAGACCATCTGGACTGTATATGTGACTGAACCCAGTTAAGGCCTCTATTATAAACTTTTAAGATTTGGTGGGTTGGTTCAGAGACCTACTCAAATTGCAGTCACTGAAGACAAGTCTTGTAAGCAAGTTCCCTTATTAAACCTGCCAGCTATCAATCTGGAGTAGTCTGCCTCTTTCTTTGTTCTCTCCTTGCTGTCTGTGTTCAGGGGGCCAGTTTGCAAAACCAACAACTGGTGAGCCAGCCAGGAGATGGAATAAATTGGCCTTGAGAAAGAGTAATCTGTGGGGGAAATCCTGAGTTGGCCACTGACCTCTATGTGAGGAGAGGTGGCCCATATGTCAGATGCATGTGGACCACCCCATGAGTACGAGGACACCCCAAAAATGTGGCTGCTTTAATGAGCTTGTTTGAGAAACTACACTTAAGAGAGAACTTAAGTAAAGAAGGGAAACAAATGGCTGCCACAGTGGGCTGGTCTGTACTGTGGGCAGTTTGGCTGACCATCGACGCCCAACTAGAGACTAACTCGAGTTAGAAAGTTGGAAGAAGAGCTGAAGTTAGAAAAGGACATGCAGTTATCCACTACTCTGCTAGTTTCAGGAGCAGCAGACAATTTTGGAAGACCAGAATAATAAGTTGGAGACCTTAGAATGCTATTTTGGAAAGCTAGGAGATCACAAGCTGCCATTGATTAAAGTCCATATGCTTGTGATAAAGCCTGATTAGGACAGTAAGAGGTAGAATCTTTGGGAAAGTGAGGAGAGCAAAGAGGAGGATATTGTGGTGATTGACAATGAAATAGGCAGAGTGGGCCCATGCCATCTGACCTTTAATACAAAGAAAAATTTTAAATAGTAATTACCCTAGACTTTGATAATAGAGAAATACACCCCAAAACTCCCAGGAGAAAACTTGCATTCATTTTCTGTCCCTTCAAGTTGTAAATTTTATCTGAAATGTAAATACCTAAGGAGATAACTAAAACAGCCCATGATTGCCTGAGACTGAATAGAAAAAAGGAGGGAA
>NW_006799221.1:801584-803733 GCF_000442215.2 Lipotes vexillifer | reverse complement strand
GGAAAGAGACTATTTAAAATACAGATGACTACAGAAGCTCCCTTGCTCAAAATCTAGTCCACAGCTCCATAAGATTACCGGTAAAGGGCAAATACAAATTTTAATTTTAAAAGTCTTCTCCACAAATATTAGTAAAAAGCTTTAGCCATGTGAGTGGGTAAACTTAGCTTGTTCCCTCTACCAGAAACACATTTGGATTCAACTGGCTTATAAATTAGTGAGTTTTATATTGTTGTACCTGATTCTTGGCTAAAGTTTTAGAATGAAAACTATGGGGTCTCTGTGTCTGCCTGTATGTTGATGTATGTCTATGAATATATGTTACATATATGTGACATTTTTGTACCTCTGGAGGGTGTTGTCAAAATTAATCTGTAAAGGAGCTCTATTTAATTGGCTTAAAGAAAAATAAGCTTTAATATCAATAGTGTACTTATG
Source organism: Lipotes vexillifer (assembly GCF_000442215.2). Classification (NCBI taxonomy): domain Eukaryota; kingdom Metazoa; phylum Chordata; class Mammalia; order Artiodactyla; family Lipotidae; genus Lipotes; species Lipotes vexillifer. Next base: position 803,295 of record NW_006799221.1, on the reverse strand, counting down.
TAAAAATGAAACAATTTTTTTTGTCTGCTAAAAGGACAAAGTTGTTTTGGACTGTTGGTCTGTTCTTAGTGGGACTGTGAAAGGTTTTTCTTCACCTTTTAAGTAATCTGCCTAGAAAACAGAGATTCTGTGTTTTAGCAAAATAATTTTCTGTGCTTCATGTTGTCTTTATCAGGCTTTGATTACTTAAGAAAACTGAGTCTTCTCTATTAAAAGAGGTACGTTGTGTTTTTGTTTTTACAGCTACATAACTTTATGTATTTGCCTTTGAAGTCTCTAATTATCACTTTGGTTAACTGGATAACTAGGTACTGTTTCACGGTGACCTATGGTCCTATTCAATCAAGTGTTTTAAACCTTTACCCCAAATCAAATTCTTAACAAAGTCCTGTTGACCTTGAACTAACTGGGATTTTCTAGAGGGCCCCTGGAACATCTCAGAGATATGTAATCTCTCCTTATAAAAGATAATTAAATTAATTAGGCTTATTTGATATATTAAATTACATGGGAAGCACTGTCAAATAAGAAGTGATGCTAAACTTTCTTTAGGTTATTTTGTATAAATATACGTTATTAATATAAATGTTCCTGCAAAAGTGCTTCATCTTCAAGGTGTTTTAAGGAAAAGACTCTGACAGTACAGGTTTCTGATAATTAAGATCAATTTGCTTTCATGTGGGAGGAACAACAATAGACCTTTCAAATATCTCCTTAAGGCTACCTGCACAGCCCCACAGTATCTTATGGGATGGTAGCCCAATATCTGTCCCTGTTCTCCTTCCCCACTACAGTAAAATGGGCCCATTACACTGATATTATGTTAACATGTGAAGACTTGCCTCTGCTGTAGGACACTCTGCAGACTTTGCTGGAACATCTGTGAGGGAGAGGATGGGTGGTGAACCCATAGAAAATTCAAGGCCCAGGCATGGCCATAAAGTTTGGGGGAGTTATTTGGTTGGGTAAGATGTGCATTATCCTAGTAGCTGTGAATGAAAAGGTGCAAGCCTATCCAACACCTAAGAACATGAAAGAGGTCCAAGCTTTTGTAGGAATTTGGGGGTTTTGGTTTTATTCCCTACCTAGCACAGTGCCTCCATCCTTTATCTGCCTGCTGAAGAAAGGGCACGTGTGGGACTGGGAATGAGAGCAACAAGCTACCTCTGAAAAGACAAAAATATTAGTGAAGCAGATTAAAGCTCTGGGCATCTCTCATGCAGGGCTACCATTTGAGTTAGATGTACCTGTGACTCTGGAAGCTTCGGGTTGGGTGCTGTGGCAGGGGCAACAGAATGAGAAAGTATCCCTAGGATTCTGGTCCCAGTCCTGGAAGGGGGCAGAAACCCAATATACCCACCCCACCCCCAACACACACATACAGCAACAGCTCCTGACAGTGTATACAGTGCTCCTCAGGGTAGAATCTCTCACTAAAGAACAGCATATCATGGTAAGAACTTCCCTTCCTATCAAAGGGTGGATGGAGAATATGATTCATCAACCCATTTCTGTCATGGCTCAAATTCCCACTTTGACTAAGTGGCATGCCTATATGCAGCAGAAGAGCACCCTGTCTTCCAGCCCACTGTCTCTAGAAATACAGGTGCTACTAAGTCCTGAGGAATATGAAGATGCTCTGAATGCCTCCACCCCTATTCTTGTGGCAGCCCCTGCAGCCTATAGAGAGGGAGTGGAGGAAATTCCTGCT
>NW_006799221.1:800330-801544 GCF_000442215.2 Lipotes vexillifer | reverse complement strand
GCTGATGTCTGATAAACAGATGCCTGGAAACAGGAACAAACCACAGCAGCCAGTGGGCTGAACTCAGAGCAGTTTGGCTGGTGATCGCTCATGAACCCTGGTCATTAACCCTTTGCAATGACAGTTGGGCTATTATAAAGGGATGAACCCTATGACTTGGACAATGGGAAGCTAAGCGGTGGATGATCATGAAAAAGCCTCTGTAGGGTCAGGATGTGTGGAAAGACTTTTAGGTTCGCCTGGAAGAGCTTCAGGCTGTCCTTACTGTCTTCCACATGCTGGTTCACAAGGCACTGACACACCCTGGCAATCAAGAAGCTGATGCCCTAGCTCAGGTACAAGCCCTAGCAACTGACCCTTCACTATATATGGCAGATTGGTTGCATAGAAAGAGTGACCACCCACAACAGCATATGGGTGGGATGGCATATTGTCAAGGATGCTGGATTGCCCTTGAAATACAGTGACTTGGTTAATGCAGTAATGACATGTCCTTTGTGTTCTAAACAACACCTAAGGCAATTACCAAAGGAGTCGGGGCCATATACTGGAGTTCCCAAACAGTGAGGTATTGGCAATTGATTATATTGGTCCCCTCCCTCCAAGTAAGGCTTCTAAATATGCCTTGGTTTTCGTGAACACTGCATCTGGCCTAACCCAATCTTCCCCTGCCACGGCTCAAACCAGGCTGCCACCATTAGGGGATTAGAGAAGCTGAGTACCATGTACAGATACCTTCATCAAATAGATAGTAATTGGAGGTCACATTTCAAGGGTCATGATATGCAGGCCTGGGCAAAAGAACATGACATTGAATGGAGGTTTCATCGCCCCTATAATTGGCAAGCAGCAAGGTTGATAGAAAGGAAAAATAGGATATCAAAGCAGCAGATTAAAATACTAACAGGTAAAACCGCCTTGGCTTTAATACATTTGAACAATCAACCAGTAGGGCCTGTTGCCCCATATGACAGACTAGGGACCCCTGACGAGACACTCAATACCGTAAAGGTATGGAAGTTGTAGGAAACAGCCTGACTCTCACCATGGATCAATCTGCTATGCTGCTGAGAACACCAAAGGCCCTATCATGTCTGGGAAAGGTGTCATCTACTATAATTTGCAATGGTACATGTCACCCGGATGGCCAGATAGCTGCCAAACAAGCCACCGCCATGCTAGTGAAACCCCTTGCTGGCCGCTCAGGGCACACT
>NW_006799221.1:795072-800320 GCF_000442215.2 Lipotes vexillifer | reverse complement strand
AAAGAGTGGCTGTGTAAGACCATAAGAGCCAGTCACAAGGGGTGGAGTGCTGGAGGAAGTTATCAAGAGGACATGACAACCAGCTGACCCATGCGCTAGACCCAGGCAATCAGAGGCTCCTCACCTCCTCCCCATCCTTGGAATGAATGTTCTGCCCCCCATTCCCACGTCGGAGCCATTTTCATGGACGTAGCCTTAAGAGAGTAAGGTTCTGGTGAGGCCATCTGGACTAAATACATGAATGAACCCAGTTAAGGTCTCTATATAAACTTTAAGATTTGGCAGGCAGATGCAGAGATCTACTCATCGTGCGGTCAACCAAGACAAGTCTCATAAATAAGTTCCCTTGGTTATTAAACCTGCCACCTACCAATCTGGAGTGGTCTGCCTCTTTCTTCAGTCTCTCCCTGCCTCCATGTATGGGGCCAGTTTGCAAAACAGCACAATTCCATGAAAACTCCACTGGAATCTGGGGTTGTGAAAAAGACTTGACAAAACTTACCTTAAAGTTGATCTGGAAGAAAATATTCACAAAACAGCCAAAGAATTTTTCTTTAAAAATACTGAAGAGGAACTTGCCCTATCAAATATTAAAATGTATTTGAACGACAGTAGGGGAACCATAGAAATAAATAGACATATCAGTGAAAGAGAACAGAAAGTCCAAAAGAATACCTATGTACACATAGAAATTTAATGTGATAAAAGTGGAGTTTCATATCTGTGGGAAAAGAATTATCAATCAATAAATAATGGCAGGATTCAGAAGTGGTAAAACTAAACTCTGAGAAATATACAACAGAGGCACTTTTTCGTCTAAAAAATCTCTTAGAGCGCTGGTTTTAATCTCCAGACTGTCTCCAGACCACTTCATTATCTCCAACCTGAATCTCTGCTCATCCCAACAAGTCCTTAAGGCCCAGGTCAAGAGCTTCCCGCTCCTGCATGGTGACACACGCGCTCCTGTCTTCTTCCAGCCGCGCAAGTCTTCTTGGCACCTTAGGCAACCCCACCTGCTTCCACCCTCTTAACATTCCAAGAACAAGCACAGTCTAGACACACCCAAGCCAAGCAAGACTGCCAGAGAAAGAAGAGAACTCAGGCTGTCAGAAGACAAACCCAGGTCTGGAATGGAAGGAGGTTTCCAGGACATTCTGAGGCCTGGGGTGAATTAGCTGAAGCAGAAGAGGGAAGAAAAGTCACAAAGAAAAGTTTAAATTCTTTTGATTGAAGGAGGAAGGGGCCTAGAAAGGAAATGGGGCCAGGGATGAAAGGGGATGCGTTTCTAGTTTTTTTGGTCCAGGGAAGGAAGGAAGCAAGGGCGGGGGGGAGGGAGGGAGGGAGGGAGAAGAATTAGAAAATGATTTGAAGGGGGAAAAAACCCTGTTAGAGTCCAAATTTCCATGAGACCTCAAAATAAATCCAGATGGCTTAATTTTTTTTTTTAATCTAGAAAGAGCAGGAGAAGAAAATACACGTTATCTATAACATGGAAGGGACACTGTACTAAGTATGACACCCGAGACAGAAACAGATTTGATAGATCTGACTATGTGAAAATTATAAAAACTATAGGACAAACACCACCATAAAGTGAAAAAGCAAGTGAAAAAGCAGGAAGAAAGATTTGCAATATATGACAGGAAAAAATGCATCCTTAATGTTGGAAGAAATACTACAAATGAATAAAAAGAATAAACATCCCAAATCAAGGGATAGAATTGGGAAATTCTCAAAAGAAGAAATACAAATGACCAGTAAATATGTAAAACTGCATAACCTTATTAATAACCAAAGAAATGGCTATTTTGAAAACATAAGAAACCATTTTTCAAATATTTGTTTATTTATTTATTTTTATTTTTGGCTGTGTAGAGTCTTAATTGCGACACATGGGATCTTTCCATTGTGGTGCGCGGACTCTTCGTTGTGTTGCACAGTTGTAACGCGCAGGCTCCAGAGAGCATGGGCTCTGTAGTTGCTGCACGCAGGCTTGGTAATGGCAGCACACGGGCTTAGTTGCCCTGCGGCATGTGGGATCTTAGTTCCCCGACCAGGGATCGAACCAGTGTCCCCTGCATTGGAAGGCGGATTCTTAACCATCGGACCACCAGGGAAGTCCCAAAGAAACCATTTTTCATCTATCAATCTGGCAAAGATTTAAAAGAAGAATAATGGCCAGGGTGTGGGGGAAAATGACACTCACACGGTGTGGGTATAAGTAAAAATTGGTAAAAATCCTTTTGGATGACAATTTGGAAATACATATCACTTTTTAAATATGTAAACCCTCTAACCCATTCATCTTACTTCCAAGAATTTGAAGGAAAAATTGGACAATACATAAAGATGCTCATTGTTTCACTGTTTATAATGGTGAAAATTTGGAACCAATTTAAACAATCGTCAATAGGGACTGGTTAAATAAGTTATGGTATGTATGCTGTGGAATACAGTGCAGCCATTCAAAATGATAACATGTATTTATTATCAGGAAAAATGTTCATAAAATGTTTTCATAAAAAAAGAAGGCTATAAACAGTATGGATAATATGACAGCATTTCTGTCGAAAGAAAAAAATTCTGTATCTCTGTGTGTAGAAAAACAAAAGTATATAAGGATATGCACTGAGCACTAATAGTGATTTATCTATGGAATAGTGACATTATAAAAAACTTTCACTTTTGACTCCATAAGTATATGGATATTTATTGCAGTGAGCATGTGTTGCATTTATAAAGAGAAAAACACAAAAGGTATTTCCAGTAGGGGAAAAAATATCACTCCAGATGAGGAAAATACATGAGGAAAAAAAATCTAAATATCAACAAATGAACCATAGCAGAGGGAAAGAATGGAGAGGAATATGTGTCTGTATGTGTGTGTAATAAGAATAGACTGTCTAGAAGTGTGTGACATAATTGCCAAATAAGTATTTTTAAAACCGAAGGGATACACTACAAGGAAAACTCTAGGTACTACATCATTTCAGAAAACTTTGGGATCAGGGTAACAGAGGAGGAGGAAAGTGGGGAAGTGAAAATACTGTAAAAGTATAATCCTATTTGGATGGCGAGAACAGTGGGGAAAGTAATGCCATGTTAGGAAAAACAGTACATCTTAATGGGGAAGATATTAAGTGTCCTGTTTATAGACAATGATAGAGTCATATGTAACAATTAAGAGAGCAAGGAAAGGAAAGGTAACCATTGATGGACTAGAAAATACTGCAGAACTTCTAAATTATTATTTCAATGACAAGGATAAAAAGATGGTCAAGGAGAAAGGAGATGAGAGGGGTAGAAAGAAAATTTAACTAAATGAAGGTTAAAATTAAATATTAAAATTCCAAAAAAATCAGTTCAGCCCCAAATTTTAATCACTGTAAAGACAAATTCTCTTACATTAACTTCACAAAAACCTAGGAATAATAGGGAAAGTAACAGATAAAATACAAAACAGAAAAAAGAGAGGATTAAAATTCCATAGTGTGAAGGATCTGAGGGGGGAAATATCTACTGTTAAAGGAAACATGCACACATTTCTCTGCTTCTTAATTTTTTCTAAACCTACTGTCACTGTCTGCCTATATAATTCTGTGCCAGAGCTTTGCAGCTGGTCCCCACTGGGGCTTAAGCAGACTCCTCTCTGTGTTTCCATTTAAAAGTCTTTATTTCAATAGGTGGGCCTAGAGCATCTGCACTTCCAAAATTACCACACAACTGATCCAAAATGATTGAAACAAAATTGGTTTGAAAAATTGCCTTAGGCTGAAAAGAAGATGAAAGCTAATATTTCAGACCTAAAGAAACATTTATCACAATTCTCTGTCTGTAATAGACTTCTGTGGTTGTAATAGAAATGTTGACGGCTTCTTAATTATAGAAATGCTAGTGAGCATCGCTGTTATTCTTTTGAAAGACCTGACAAAAGAGTTCGGAGGTTTTTTTTTTACTTAAACCAAGCCTTACAGCACCTCAAGTCCAGTCTCTCCTCCCCAATGAGCCTGAATTAAGTTCCATTTTCCTGCCAGCATACAGTGTGATGACTCAGAGAAAGGTCTTCAATAAACCCAGACTCCAACATTCCCACCCAGCAAAGAAGATAATTGAAGTCCGAGAATCACATTTGAGATTCAAGGACTTTTTAGGGTTTGCAAGGGTACACCATTTGACAAGACCCAGAATAGTTTCAACCTCTCTGAGATCCATGTACTAGTGTGCATCAAACTATGAAAGTCACAACATCAGGAAATAGCATAGGACCTTACACATGGCAGCCACCAATAAATATTCATGTGTGATTCAGATCCTCACCCTCAAACTCAATGGGAATTATACCATCTTCCTTGGGTAGGGAAAGCAAGGTATGTGATAAATAGAGGATTGCATCTGTGTTTTAAATGTATCTCTGCCACTAACTAGTTGTATAATATGAGTAATCATTTAACCTCTTGGTCTTCGTATTTTATTCACTTGTAAAATGGAGAGGGTCTGAGCAATAACTTTCAACCACTGTTGTCTGTCCCACCAGTTACTCAAAGAACATAGACAGAAACAAAACTCCACTTTCCTCAGAGATATTTCTAAATTTATAAGCATTCAGTCACCATAAGTATCAATTACACAAAATTACAGTGGGTCCTTAGGAAGAGATTTTATTGGTGTGGCCTAGACCCAAGATGAAATTAAAAGGGCACTGATTCCTTTAAAAGTGTTTCAACTCCAAAATAAACAGAATTTTAGCAGGTTTTATATGTCTGTGTCTTGTTGATTATTTTGAGCTCCTCTGAAGCAGTTTCTTAACAGTGATGCTACTGACATTTTTGGTTAGGGGTGGGGGCTGCTGTGGCAATTCGCTGTAAGATGTTTAGCGGCATCTCTGCCTCCATGCATTCAGGGCCAGTTGTGACAACCAACAATGTCTTCAGACATTGCCAAATGTCCCCTGGAAGGAGGGGGTATAATTGCCCTCCTGAGATTTGCTACTTTGAAGGGTAAGATGCCATGAAAATTATATTTTTTAATGTAATTCTTTAAAAGTATTTTCTGTTAATGAACTGGATTAATGCAGAATTTAAGGTATTTATTGGAGGCTAATGTTTCTATTTGATTTTACACTACTTGGAAGAAAATGATCATTTATTACACATATAATACATGTAATTAATGCATATATATGACATACAATACATAAAATCAAATGTGAATAATGTTTGACTCATGCCAGAAAACAAACAAATTTACA
>NW_006799221.1:747915-795035 GCF_000442215.2 Lipotes vexillifer | reverse complement strand
CACTCTTTCACTTCATTGAATTATAAGGTGTCTAGGTGTATTTTAGAAAGATACTTTGATCTTAGATTTGAAAATGGTCAAAAATAACCTGCTAGTGGAAAAAAACCAGGTTCTAGTAGAGAATTACAAATTAATTATTCTTTCAGTCATTCAACTAATGTTTCATTACTGATAATAAAGTGTTTATAAATGACATGCTGGTTACATTTTTAAGAGTTAATCCTTCACATAAGAACCCATTGATACATAGCCCTAAGCAAGCTATGCTGTGGTGTGGTTAGCCCTCTGAAGATTTAGACTTACCCTCACAGAAGCAGAAGAGAGAGAGAAAAGTGAATTTAAAACCATAGTTTAAATAAGGGGTATAACTTGCAATATAGTCTTTGGTTTAAATACAAATTATCATCCAAATGCCTAGAAGCAGCAACAAACTGGAGGTCAAAACAAAGTTACATAGTCAGCCTAACATTTTAAAAAACCATTACTGCTAATTAACCAATACTTTCAAATGGTGCATTTCCTCACATTTAAACTTATAAACATTTCCTCCAATTAACAACACAAGCAATTTTGCATCATTTAAAAAATAGATGGTAAATAATTTTGCAAATAATAACAAAAATATCTAATCTATTAAAATTAGATCAATATTTTGATTGTAATACTTTTTTGCCAGTTAATTTTACAGCACCAAGAAATCTACAAAACATTTCTCAAAGAGGCATCTCTGTTCTTTGTTACAAGTTGCATACATACGGTCAGGGGAAGAATGCATGAAAGACAGCAATCTATCTTGGGAACTTATTACGATAGTTGGTACTTTAAAACTAGGATATTGAATTAATTTCATAATCTGAAGAGCTGGACCACCAAATACGTAAACAAATATATATTTATATTTATACAGCATCATCTAAAAATCAGAATTCTAAATTCATGAATAAATGAGAGTGTGAAATTTTAATACTGTAATTTCAAAGGCAGTAAAACGCCTTTCTAATCTTGGAATTTTTTTTTTTTTTACATTATTCTCACCTATTCGCAACACATGGCTTTGAGGCCCAGGAAAGGAAAACAAAGATCTCTCCCCCCAAAGTCAAAATGGACATACACAAAAAGGCTGGGACCTCATTGTCTTCCAGTCTGTGACTCTCACATGCAGCACAAACGTCTTTATCAAGGAATTCAGATGCATTCAATTATGATATCTTTAAAATCCCTGACTATGTGAATTGTATAGGAAAGAAAACAAAGACACATCATTTATTTTACGGCTTGATTTAGGAGAAGTCAAAGAAAAGAAAGACAAAACAAGACAAGAGACTGGAAACTAGACATAAGAATGTATTGACCTCTACAAAGTGCTCTCCACTGGCAAATCTTTCAGCAGAGTGTAACCTGGGCTCCAAGTGTCCCTCTACTCTAGAGAGCAAAATCAGAAGGGGCAAAACGAGGGGAGAGATCGATATGTGCAAGAAGTCCTAGACTGAACTCAAGATTTCTGATATGAACCTCACAACTCCCTGGAGGCACTTTGCCCTGGCGCCTCTGCAATGAACAATTAGACACATTTTTTCCCGGGAGGGCATTTGTCTTCTACCCGCTTTTTCTCCATATTTTTCTCCATAAAATAAAAGTCTTGAGTTTTCAGGAAGAATAGCCATCTACGTATTCCCAGTGAGAATCTAAGGCCTCCCAAATCTACTAGTAGCTGCAAACCAACCACAGAAAGTTACAAACCTGCCCAGATGGGCCGAGGCCAAAGGCCGCCGCTGCGCTTTCCAGTTTACCTGGTCAAGCACATAAGAAAAATGAAGTCGGGTGTAGCGAGTTCTCTGCAAGGTTGGCGCAAAGTTCCAAAATTGGTAAAATTCTATCCCTCCGTAAAATTAAGAAAAGCTCCAGCCTTCGCCTGGCAAACCCAGAAAAGTGCGCTTCAGCCGTGGGGTGGGGGGGCCATCTTCTTAACAGTGGAATTATCTCTAAGGAAATCCTTGAAGCTCCTCATTCTCAGGGACGGGGGCTCACAAATTTCTTCCCTCTGTCCCTTCCCAGAGTGAAGCTGATGAACGAATGTGCTACCTCAGTGTGCCTTGGAGAAGTTTATTCCCCTTGAGTTGATAAAATTAAGCCAAGCCCCCTGCGATGGTGAAGACAGGATATCCTGACTGTAGACCCGGGCCTCTAGACACCTCTCAGAACCCGCCCGCCCCGGCGCCCAGACACAGCGTCCGGCGGGGTTCAGACTCGGCGGCAGCAGCAGCCAGCATCCTTTTCCCGCGATTCCACCAAGGCCAACCTAGGCTTTTGGTCTCAGTCGCCGGAGAGCCCCAGACACGCAGAAGCCAAAGGGGACATCTGGAAAGAAACATTCCCATTTCTTGCATAGGGCACCTAGACTCGGAAAATTACACGACTTGCTTAGGGTAAGAAGCCGGAATTCACCACTTTCAAATTGTGCAGCAAAAAGGCGTGCGGAGGCGCGGTCCCCTGGGGCACCGACAACTTCTCACCTCCGGCGGCTAGGAGCAGAGGTTGGGGGTCCTCTCTGCGCTCGAGGGCTGTAAGGTCCCGCGGACCCGCGGCTGCTTCTGCTCGCGGAGGGCAATCAAGAAGCTATTGGGCTAGAGAGAGCCCAAAGGGGAGACACCCCGAGAGGGAAAATTAGGAAACCTCTGCAAACTGGAGCATGGGGGTGCTTTCCTTCCTTGGCCAGGGGTGCCGGGAACGCAACCCTCCTGGGGTCCCTCTTCACCCCTTCCCCGCCTGCCGGGTTTTCTACACCGTGCATTGTTGGCCCTCGTTTGTGATGTTTCTCACTAAAAGTTGTCCTTGAGGAGGATTCGGAAGTCTCCTCAAGCTAGAGAAGGTTTGTGCTTCGACATTATCCTCATCACCCTCTCCATTTTGCCTCTGCCTGTCGCATTTCATGAAAATAAGCTCTTAGAAAAGAAAGTCTCTCCGTTGAGGCGGCAGCAAACTCACAGAAATGATGTAAATGGTTGCAGGGCTTTTTTCTTCCTCTCTGCTATTTTTTTTTTTTTTTTGAGTGAACTGTGAAGATCTGTGAAAATAATATCAGGGTTTTCCGTCAGAATGAGCTTTGCCCGGCATTCAGGCGTAGCATGATCTGACCCGACACCTCCAACCATCTGTGCCATCTATCTGCCTTCTGATTTACCAGAGCTGTACAAGCCACATACAAATTGTACTTGATACTAAAGAAAAGACAGCCAGGCCCAGTCCAGTTCTGGGGCGAACATTCCCATCTGATTCCTTTCTGGGGATAGGACCTCCAAAGATATTTTTCCTGGCGTTTTTGTTGGACTACCCTCTTCCAATTATTTTCCTCAAACTAAATAAACCCCTATCAAAAGCCCAGGTGATATCGTAGTTACTTTTGACCTAGGTCTCAGAAAACGGTATGATGAGAATGTCAACTGAGAATCAATAAAGTTGCCAATTCAACTGCTGGCCCCAAGGCAGAGCCGCCAAGAAGGCCCTTTCTCTCTTCAGGAAGGGTCAGGGCTCAGGGGCTTAAGAAGTGCTTTCTACACCCCCTTCTCTATTGGTGTGGTTCCCCCTTCTCTATTTTATTTTTGTTGAATTACTTTTGGGTCCAAAGGCCAAGGTTAGAGTTTCTATCCCCAGCTCAAGAGTTAAACATTCTAACACAGGGTATAGCAAAATTAGCCTGCAAGAAGAGCAAATCGATACTTCTTTAAAAAGGTCTTTGAAACAAGCTTTTAAGTTGCTGTCCTGACCTACCAGTGACTTCTCACTCTAGATGTGGCTATGCTGCACATTTGTTGAAGTCCATTAAACTGGGGAGAAAAAATTGAAAAGTATAAACTTCGGTTTTGCGGCGCCGCTTTTGTTGCAAGTGTTTTACTTCATGGTCAGCACCTGTGTTATCAGGAATGAGAGTGTCCTAGCTCGTATTTTAAATGATATCAGGAGACTTTTGAAGGTGATGGGGGTAGAGTCCAAACTGACCTCTTCTACAGATCCCGGGTCCTGTTCCTTCTGCTTCACATTCGATTCCCACTCGGCTGCTTTGGCAGCCTGCAAGGCATGCAGGGATGGGGGCTGGTAAGAAGAGAGATGATCCACTTCCCCTCCCTCCCCATTCGTGCTCTCCCTCAAGGTTTTCTGTTTCGTTACAACTAAACTTGGTGAGTTCTCTTGGAGGATTTCGATTTGGCCCAGTCCTCTTTGTCCTCTGGAGGCCTCTTGACCCAGGCAGCGCCTCGCCCCAAAGTGGATTTCTGTAGCATCACTGCCTCTTGTGTGTGTGTGGGGGGGGGGGCGCTGGGGCAGGGTTGCGGAGGAAGAGAGAGGAACAAGGCTGGGGGTGGTAGTGAAACGCTGCGGCTCTCGCCCATCTTTTCCTCTTCCAAGTTCTGCAAAATACTAAATCTACCGGAGAACTGCGGGCGCTGTCGAGAGCGGGGAGGTGCTGAAATGGCCGGGGTGCTCCGATCGCAGTCTTGATTGGCAGAGCCGGCCAGTGACTGACAGGGGGTCTCCATGGCGCCCGCGCCGCCAATCCGCCCACCCCAGTAGCGGCGCCCGCTAGCTGGCCTGCGTGCCCTAACGGAGCCGAGCCGAACCCGAGCTGCGGAGCCGGCACCTCCTCCAATCCCTTCCGCTCTCTCGCTCCCCGCGGTTGCGCCGCCGCCGCTGCCCCGGCCGTGCGTCCTGGTGGCCCCGAGCCGCTCCCCCAAGGAGAGTCTGGCGCACCTGGCAGCGCCCGCGGGCATCTGCTGCGTGTCCCGGTGCGGACTCAGCGCCTCCGCTGCCGCCGGCACTGCCTCGATGTTCCAGCTGCCTATCTTGAATTTCAGTCCCCAGCAAGTGGCCGGGGTATGCGAGACTCTAGAGGAGAGCGGCGACGTGGAGCGCCTGGGTCGCTTCCTCTGGTCGCTGCCTGTGGCCCCTGCGGCCTGCGAGGCGCTCAACAAGAATGAATCCGTGCTGCGCGCGAGAGCCATCGTGGCCTTCCACGGTGGCAACTACCGCGAGCTCTACCATATCCTGGAAAACCACAAGTTCACCAAGGAGTCGCACGCCAAACTGCAGGCGCTGTGGCTCGAAGCGCATTACCAGGAGGCTGAGAAGCTGCGAGGACGGCCCTTGGGGCCAGTGGACAAGTACCGCGTGAGGAAGAAGTTCCCGCTGCCGCGCACCATCTGGGATGGCGAACAGAAGACACACTGCTTCAAGGAGCGCACGCGGCACCTGCTTCGGGAATGGTACCTGCAGGACCCATACCCTAACCCCAGCAAAAAGCGTGAGCTCGCCCAGGCAACCGGACTGACCCCTACGCAGGTGGGCAACTGGTTCAAAAACCGCCGACAAAGGGACCGGGCGGCTGCAGCCAAGAACAGGTCGGTACCTAAAGGCCTTCTCCGAGCCTTGAGCTCACTAGGGAGGGAGAGGGTGACCGCACCCCCCGCGCCCTTACCCAAGGCCTGGAGACTGGGATTTCGTAGGAATTGGGATGGGATTGAGGTCTTTGGTTTTGAGCCCACTACGTTCTGGGATCCTGGGTCGGGGTTTCCTTCCGGGCTTTTGATTCCCCACCCTTTCTTTTTGGTTCTCGGCGCCTGGGGGTCTCCCCAGCAGCTGGTTCCAGTCACCAAACCAAGGCTACATTGAGAGGGAGAAAGAAAGAAAAATTAAAATCCCATAAACAATTACAGACCCCAAGGCCCAAAGCTAATTCTTGTCAGCCCGGGCCCAGGCTCCTATTATTAAGTGAAGCCTGGCTTATTAGCAGTGTGGCGGTTTAGTGTTGTCATTTTTAAAGCCCAGATGCATCCTTCTCTAATGCTTTGAAATTTCTAACTTATGTCTGTAAGAAGTGGAAAGTCGAGTTCTACTCTTCCCACGTGTGGGCAGCCCTGTCTCAAAACAGCAAACTAGTTGGCAGAGGTTTTTCATTCCCCAGCATGTGGCTCTCAATCAGCCAAATATTTTGACCAAGAACCCAGCCTTTTCTCCCAGGTCCAAAGCCTCTGTGGAACCGTCAGGCCGCCCTTTTTGCCGGCCTCGGGGGCACTCACACAGGCGTATGCCCTAGGCAGATGGGGCTGGGAAAGGGGTCTCCTGTCCCAGAGCCTGACTTCTCCTTGTCACCCACACCTCATTTATCCTGAGAGCATTGTAAATCTCCCAAAGGTGACCAACATCAGGAACGACCTTGCGAGCACAGCATCCCAAAGATTGGGGAGATAGGGAGCCAAGAAAGGACTAAGAAGGAGGAGGGGGCAACCGCAGGGCTCCACAGAACAGCCGCCGCACGCCTCCTGCCCGGCCCCTGTTGTCTCGTCTTACCCGCTTTAACTGCCCGGGTCTGAGGGAGAGTCGCTGACTGCTGGGCTTAAGGGATGCGGACCGGGGGATGGGGGTACTGGCGGCTATGTTACACACAGCGACTCGTTTCCTTTCCTTCCCCGTAGGCTTCAGCAGCAGGTCCTGTCGCAGGGCCCCGGCCGGGCGCTAAGGGCCGAGGAAGAGGGCACGCCCGAGGTGCTGGGCACCGCCGCCAGCCCGGCCGCCAGCCTATCCAGCAAGGCAGCCACTTCGGCCATCTCCATCACGTCCAGCGACAGCGAGTGTGACATCTGAGCTGCCCGCCCAGCACTCTCAGAAACAGAATTCGGTGTAAAAAACGAGACAAACAAAATGAAGGAGAGAGAAAGGACGAGAGACCAAGCAACCCAGCGCTTGCGAATCCAGGTGGCTAGGGACCCGCGGGCTCGGGTTGCCGTGTCCGCCCCGCGGCCTGACCCGTTCCACTGGCGCCCTCCGGCTGCTACCACAAGGGCCCGCGGTGAGGCCAGACCCAGCTCCACGTTCTCCTTGCTTTGCTTTTTCCCAAGGATTTTGCTGCAAAGATGCCTCCGGAACCCGAACTGCACGCTGAGAGCCTGCCCTGAATCTCCCGTGGGTATTTCACGTCGAAAGGACGCTGTTACATATGTATAACTTTTGCTTTAAAGTTTTTTTAACAAAACATATATATGTTGTTTATTTACTTATTTAAGAGACTGCATGGTAGGTTTCTCTGTATCCAGAGAACTTGCTGTTTCTAAAGGTGCAGGGTGAAGCCGATGGGTTCTGTGTGAAGAAGCCAAACAATAAAAACCTGGTGAGCAACCTTTCTTAATTAAGAGAGCTGCTCTCAGATTCCTAAAAAGAAAACAGAGAGATCTTTCTCTTAGGAACCCAGGTAGGGGTCCTTGTGCAAATGGTCTCAGGAGAGTCTTCTCTGTATCTTTTGCCTTTTCTGATGTCTCCTGGTATATTTTTAAAACAGCCCAAGGTAGGTCCATAACCACTTCCTTGTCAAATTGTATGCATGTGTGTATGTATGTACATACACATGCGTGCATGTGTGATATATTTAAACCTAGAAACTGGCAACATGATCATCCCCTATAAGGCAACTCCCTCGCATCCCCAGCACAGATAACTAACTATGGCTTGTCCACTTGATACTCACTCGGCTTTCAGGAACAATTTTGGAAGCTAAACTCTGGAACTCAATAGTGAGTTCTATTTTATAAAAATGCAAGACTATTCCAACAGAGGCTCTGCAATGAGAAAGGTTTTCCATCTCCTTTGAGGCCCCCCACCCGTACAAAAGCAGTAGGTACCCATAATCATGCAAGTGGGCACATACTGCATTTAATATTGAACTTGTACTAAAATAAGACAAAAGAAGATAGGAGAGGTTGTAATAACTAGACTAGCATCTTCTCAACGCAGAAGCAGGTTTTAATCAAATGCATTGTTTTCAACAAAACGGATACTGAGATGGGAGAAAGGATGGAAAGGATGGAAAGGATGTAATCATGTCACATAGTGAGGTCAAATAGAAGGCTGCAGAGAAAGGACTGGCATTTTTGAAATCTGATCGTTGTATTGAACATGAAACAAGTTATCTAGAGCCTCGTTGTCCTGTAATGGCCTCTATTAAAAATATCAAATATTCTCAGGATTAAATTTGTCCTCCCAAAGTGTGCAGGTGCCCACAGGCACATAGACTCACACATACCAAAAACAAAACAAAACAAAACAAACCACCTACTGTCCTAGCACTAAAAAAGTAAATGCTACCTGGAAGGGTCTCTAAGCTTTTCCCTAGTGAAATGGATTGCATATTCTAAAATTTGACATTGATCTTTAAATCACTTGAGCTGAACTTCCTCCTGGAGCACCCGCCCTCACTTCCACCGTTGGACTTCTTTCAATTTGCCTCTCCGTCCTTAGCAGATGCTCTTTGGTTCAGAAGCCTGCTGACTTATTTGGGTAGAAGTGCCAATGTGCAAACCAAACAAAAATAAGTGAAGTCATGGAAGACAAAAAGCTGTCAAATGGCAAGATATACGGGGAAAGCCCAGGACATGAATAAGGGCTGATTTTTAGTTTCTAAATCATTTAAACAGATTTGGCCTCGTTTGGGCTTTATAAATGGTTGTCTTTGTATACTGGGGCCCTTATCCAGAGAATTGTTGACAATCAAAACTCTCTTGCACAAGAGCTCTACAGGGAAGGAGTGGGGAAGTCTTTGTGATCAAGCTGGTGTTCTTCCGGAAAGCAACCAAATGCCCTTCTGTGGGTCCTGAAAGGCTTGGATGGTAGAGCTTCCTCAAGGCTCTATTTTATTTCCTAGAGCCCCTGGTACTTCCTAGAATGCCAAGCAGCAGGACCAGGACTCCAAAGAGAAGGGAGGCATCTAGACTACAAAATTTAAAGAGGCATTCACTCTCAAGGTCAAGCAAGTGCACAGCATCTGGGAGTGAGTACCTCCTTAAATTTTGCGCTCTAGGTGCCTCCCTTGCCTCACCCTAGCCCTGAATCTGCTAAGGAGTATCGCACTTCAATGAAAAATCAATAGATTTCCAGTTTTGTTCCCCAGTCAGACTCCATCCTAACTACACAGCCGTCTAGACCAGCATTTGGAGAAAATAGCTGGCAAATTTTACCTCTTAAGCGGATGCTTCCAGGTCTAAGAGGGAAGGAAAAGGACTAATTAGTGGAACGATGTGAAGGAATTTAAGATTCTAAAAATCCCACACCACTCGGCAGTTCAAATGATGCCTAAGAGCAGAAGGAAGTGTCCATTCTGAATTCTCAACGGGGAAAAAAGGCGGGGGGGGGGTAACATAACATAAACATAGTTCTTAGCAAGAACTAAACTTTCTTTTTACAAATAATTTTAAATAATGCTTAATTGTGTGGCAAAAAAGAGAAGGCCAAACAGTGATGGAGGATTTTTCTTCCTGCTTTGGTGAAAGCCTTTAAAGTACATCTAATTTGCTTAAAGTAACATGCTGCCTAAGGGTTACATTATAAAGTAACTATTCTGTTTCACCAATTTGTTGATTTATTTATATAATTTCACTTTAGCATCTTAAGACGTGACACATTATTTAAAAGATTTTTAAAAATGTTTATCTGAAACCTGGTGGCACCTAACTATGAATAATCATTCTTTGAGAATAATCAATTCATTGATGATTACTTGCTGGAAATTGGTCCAAATCTTCACACAGATTTACTTTATTTTAATTGGTCCAAATCTTCCCATGGACAGGTATTGTAAAGTTTTTCGTTTTCTTTTTAAGATATTTTTTCCTTATCAGCTTTATCCTGGTCTAGAAAGGGGTTTTTTGTTGTTGTTGTTTTTGTTTTTAATTCCAGTTACTAGCAGTGCTGAAGGTTTCTGAATCTGGAGAAATACTTATGATGATGGGTTTCTTTTCTTAAAATTCTTTTCCTATAACAATTTCCCCAAAAGCAGTTACTGCAGCAGAGTAGAAAGAAGCTGCATTTTTACATTTCAACCGATCTGACCAGTGTGAGGATTTAACCCTCAGCCCCAGCTCGGGCTCCTTTACGGGTAATAAATATTTCAACCACCCGGCAGTTAAACCAAAAGCGCGACAGCTCCTGCGCTCCAAATGCCGCAGTTCCTCTGTCCTCCACTTTAATGACCCACTCGGCTTCCACGGCCGCCCTCGTACCCCATCCCACCCCGACTCCCCGTGCCGCCTTTCCCAACACCAGTTTGTATATAAAAATCTGGGAGGGAGGGAATGAGAGGCTGGGGGTGGGGGAAGACTTGCTCTTTGTTTACATTAAACAAATGACAGGCAAAGAGCTCAAGCAAAATCTTCCTTGACCTCGTTCCTTCTCCCCAATTTTAACAAAAAGGAAAAAAAATATTGTATCCAACGACAGAGTGAATAGGGCGGGAAGAGAAGAGAAGCAGCTTTTCGCTCTATTCATCCGGGGACGCGGGAGCGCCGACGATTTCCGCTCCTATTGTGAGGCGGGGCCGGGGGTCGGCGGTGAATGGGGGTTGGTCCGCCGAGCGGCCCGCGGGGCTGTCAGGCAGCTCAGCGTAATCAGGGCTAATGACGGTGGCCGGGCGCTCCGCGGGACAATGCGCGGGGCCGCGGGGTTTTGTCGGTCTGAATGGCTAATAGGTTTGCCTGGGGGCTGCGAGGGGGGCGGTGTCGGGAGGAGGAGGCGGCGAGCGGAGAAGGAGTCATTGTCCGCGCACTGGCCCCGGCGCCGAGGCGCGTCCCTCTGCCGCGCGGCCGACCCCGTGCCCGGAGCAGCCGACTGGAAGGCCGCGGGGAGGCCCCTGGAGGCCTGGTGGGAAATGGCGGCCGGAGCGGTGGGCGCGTGGGTCTCCTAGGGGAGGCAGCCTGGAGCGAGGAAGTGAAGCCTGAACTTTGCTCCCCAGGAGAAGCCTAGAGTGGGCCCGCAGTACCCGGGAAGGTGGGCCCTTCCTCCAGGCTCCGGATCGCGACTCTGTGAGGTGACAACTCCACACACCCACCTTTTCCGTCCGGCGCCCTGGGAGCCCTCAGACGTGTAGGCCTTGAGCCACTCCTATTGTTAGACTGCCTGACATACAGATCGAAGAAAGAAACCTCTCAAAATCGGAGCGTGGGGAAGAATTAAATAAAAACTGAGGTGAGGGGATAAACAGCCACAGGTGCACTCTGGCAGCAGCTGAGGCGCTCGCCCGCCCTCGAGCCTAGGACAGCGCGGCGGTTCGTGAGCCTAGAGCGGGTGGAGGCGGCGAGCGCCGCAGGACTGTCGCGCGGGTCTGGGCCTGCGCAAGTTGCTGCCACGTGCGTCGGGCCCCTGCGCAAGGGGCCTGCGCAGGCGGGCAGCGAGCGTCGGACCTGGACACGCCGCCCAGAGCAGCTTGGCGTGGCCGGGGAGGAGAGTAGAATTTGCCACCACCGTCTCTCTCGGCGGCTCCGAGCTAGTCTCCGAGCAGGGACGGGAGAGCAGGGGGGCTCCAGGCTCAGGAAGCGGAATTTGCGCACCCGGCAGATCCACAGGGTCAGCCGTCGGGGCGGGGACCCAGAGCAGGGCTCCCTGAGAACCGAATGTCCGCGACCGCACAATTCAACTCTGGCAAGCCGCCACCGGAGCCCCCTTCTTTTGCAAACTTGGCCGCTTTCGTTTCAGCTCTTAGAAATCTCCTCAGGCTAGATCCTGCCTAGCAGCCCTACTTGCTAGGATTTATAGTCCCAAACTTCTTTAGACGTACCCTACCGTGAGGGATCGAACTCCTTGTCTGGAGACAAAGGGGTGTAAGGGCGATCCCAGGGCAGAACAAGCAGTTTCACGCCTCAGTGCCTCTCTTCTAGCTGTTTCCCCTTGCCCAGTGGTTTCCTCTGCCCAGAACGTCGCCCCCTACCTCGATGGCTAACCTGTCAATCCATCAGTCCTGCCCCTCTTCGAAGGAGTCTTTCTAGAATCATTGGGCTCCCCACAGCGACTTTTCCACTTCCTTTTTAATGCTGCCGCCGTACCTTATCTAAACGTCTGTTTTAAAGTTCGTAATACATTTGTGCATTTATTTATCTGTATGTTGGACTCACCCATCACCCCCCCACCAGAGTGTAAGCTCCTTAAGGGCAAGTACTGAATCTTACTTATCTGTATATTCCCAGCGCCTCGCCTAAGTAGTAGGTGCTACATACATACATACATACATATATATATATATATATATATATATATATATATATATATATAAAATTTGGTTTCTGTCCTTGGTTCCAGAAACGGTTTCAGAGCAATAAAGGTGAAACAGGTATCTTTTTTCTTTTGGCTGCGTTGGCTCTTCGTTGCTATGCGGGCTTTCTGTAGCTGCAGCGAGTGGTAGGCTCCTCTTCCTTGCGGTGTGCTGGCTTCTCATTGCAGTGGCTTCTATTGTTGCAGAGCACCGGCTCTAGGTGCCCGGGCTTCAGTAGTTGTGGCACGCGGTCTTAGTTGCTCCGTGGCACGCGGGATCTTCCCCAACCAGAGCTGGGCCGTGCCCCTTGCATTGGCAGCCTCATTCTTAACCACTGCGCCACCAGGGAAGCCCTCAATAAATATTTTTAAATTGAATGAATTAATGGATCTTCCTTGAAGCCCTCTGTGTTCTGAATTAATGGAGGAGTTTTGGCAGCTCTGTGCTCATTTGAACAGCAAAGATGACTTATGTTGATGGGACCCAAAGTTCACCTGAATCCTCCCAGCTCAGGTTAACGGCTCGTACCTACTTCTCAGGTTCTCTGGGATGATTCTACCTTTAGACATACAGTTTTTCAGAATCCTGTGGTTTTGGGTTCATAACATGAACATTATCTTCTCACAAACATATTTTCCCAAATAGAAAGGTACAAGTCATTCCCTTAGGTTTTGAAAATTCTAGCTGTTACACTCTCTGAACCCTGTAGAATATAATTCCTAATAGTTTTTGTCTATGATAAGATGATAGAAGTTTCACCTTCCAAAATAACACCTCCCTTCTTCTCTCTCTCTCTCTCATTCCCTCCCCAATTTTAGTTTTGACCTACAAATTAAAAAGTAAATACAAAAAATCACAAATCAGACGAGGTGTCCAATTTTGAAAGTGTGTTGATTTCCACCCCACGCTTAGGCGATGAGGTAGGGGGCAGAGTTTTCATTAAAATCGTAAATCACAAAAGCCCTGGCTACCAAACTCATCTCAATTTTAAAATTTAATGGAAACAAGCAAGTGAACTATGTGTAATTTTGAATTCTGATAAAATATTTATAAAGCTGCCAAGAGGAAAGTCATTTTAGCCTGGTACTGTCAATCTGCAACCTGAGAATGTTGGTTTCCTTTTTTTTTTTTCCTGGATGAAGAGATTAATCTTGAATTTTCTAGCATGAAATCAAATATCTGAGTTCAGGTGGTGCATTTTTTTTCTGTATATATATATTTTTTAACATCTTTATTGGAGTATAATTGCTTTACAGTGTTGTGAGGTGGTGCATATTAAATTGATATATGAAAAGCATGGTTGGTGGTAAACTAGTTTATTGTGCATCT
This sequence comes from Lipotes vexillifer, assembly GCF_000442215.2. Lineage (NCBI taxonomy): Eukaryota > Metazoa > Chordata > Mammalia > Artiodactyla > Lipotidae > Lipotes > Lipotes vexillifer. Next base: position 781,648 of record NW_006799221.1, on the reverse strand, counting down.
CAAACATTTTCAGGTATTTAAAATTCCTAATAAAGATTTGTCCATTTAAATTATATTTTATGTTTAAATTAAGCACCATTTAAAGCATATTCTAGGGGACTTCCCTGGAAGTCCAGTGGTTAAAACTTTGCCTTCCAATGCAGGGTGTGCGGGTTCGATCCCTGGTCAGGGAGCTAAGATCCCACATGCCTCATGGCCAAAAGACCAAAATGTAAAACAGAAGCAATATTGTAACAAATTCAATAAAGACTTTAAAAATGGTCCACATCAAAAAATATATATAAAGCATATTCTATTGCTTTGGATATATTCTTGATTTTCCATAAATTCATGACAAAGTATATATTTCAACAAAAGACCTATGTGTATATACTAGACATCTGATCTATAAAATTATTTTTGCAGGCAATTGTGACTGAGCTGGATTCATCAGTTTAAAACAGACAAGCGGGCTTCCCTGGTAGCGCAGTGGTTGAGAATCCGCCTGCCAATGCAGGGGACACGGGTTCCAGCCCTGGTCTGGGAAGATCCCACATGCTGTGGAGCAACTAGGCCTGTGTGCCACAACTATTGAGCCTGCACGTCTGGAGCTTGTGCTCCGCAACAAGAGAGGCCGCGACAGTGAGAGGCCCGCGCACCGCGATGAAGAGTGGCCCCCGCTCACTGCAACTAGAGAAAGCCCTCGCACAGAAACGAAGACCCAACACAGCCAAAAATAAATAAATAAAAAATTTAAAAAAAAACAAAACAGACAAGCAAATAGGAAAAGGAAAACTAGACTGTAAGCAGGATGTAGCAATGAGCTGGTACCTGAGGAGGGTGGAATCAAACACACCTTGCTTAAAATACCAAATCGCTGTGAATGTGGGCAAGTCACTCAATTCTTTAAGCCTTGGTTTTTACTTTTGCAAAAAGCGGTTGACAATATCCGGAGATATTGTCTATAAATTCACTGAACACCTATTATATGTATGGTTCTGTGCTAGGTGTCTGGGATAATGTATTTAAAGCACCTAGCACAGAACCATACATAATAATACACATATAATAGGTGTTGAGTGAATGGAACTTCCCCTTTCCCATTTTTCCTGGTTAAATGCCAGGGCAAAGAAATAGGCTGTACAACTCCCCTTAAATTTGTTTTTTAAATAGATGTCATCTACATATTTGGAATATTGTTGAATTTAAATGCTAAATGCTGTCCTTAGTATCAGAAGCAGCTCTGCTCACCACACTCAGCAGGGAGAACCTAGCATGTTGGTTTACAACAGTGGTAATAAATGGGCTTAGGCTAACACACCATCATTCTTTCCTAGGCTTTTTACTCTGCTTGGGGCTGCTTGTCATCTATGTGAAACTCTCCAAAAGATCCTGCCCCATCCTGCAAGTCAGGATAACCCCAAATGTAACGTTTGATCCTGAAAAGATAACATAACCTCTTGGAGAAACGGCAAGGTGCATTTCTTTGAGGAGGAAGCAGAGATCCCACTTTATTTACATTTGTATGGTTCTTAGAGCTAATAATAAAGTTCTTTCACCTGCATCATCTCACTTCCTCACAAGAACCCTGTATGGTTAAGTCAGCAGATATGGTGATTCCCACCTTCCAGATAAGAAAACTGGGGCTCACATTACTTGCTCAAAGTCACAGGATGGGGGAAGAATCCAAATTTTGTAGAACTTGAAATTAACACAGTTTGGAGAGGAGGATACTCTTTAAGATAAAGGATACCAGATTGTGAGTAAAAAATCGGATATAAGAAGTGACAACAATTACAAAATTTTAAAACCTGGCAAATACAACAAACATCACAAAATTCAAACACTAACAAAATCATTTTATTAATTAACTGTTGTATAAACCTCTAGAATAGTTTTTCCCTACTTTTTTTCCTCTGTTATGTTCTTTGATTGCTTCTCTTTTTTCTTTAATGATTTTTTAACAGTTCATTTATTTAGTTATTTTTGGCTGCATTGGGTCTTTGTTGCTATGTGCAGGCTTTCTCTAGTTGCGGTGAGTGGGGGCTACTCTGTTGCGGTGTGCAGGCTTCTTACTGCGGTGGCTTCTCTTGTTGCGGAGCACGGGCTCTAGGTGCACAGGCTTCAATAGCTGTAGGACGGAGGCTCAGAAGTTGTGGCTCGCGGGCTCTAGAGCACAGGCTCAGTAGTTGTGGTGCACGGGCTTAGTTGCTCCGCGTCATGTGGGATCTTCCCAGACCACAGCTCAAACCCGTGTCTCCTGCATTAGCAGGCAGATTCTTAACCACTGCGCCACCAGGGAAGTCCCTGTTTCCTTCTTTATATGACAACAATTTTATAGTACAATCTCAAATAGAAAGATAATTCAGTCTTTCCTGTAGTGTGGGTTGATTTCAATGTTTTTTTTATTATTTATGGTTTAGAAAGGTTTCTTTCAGCTTCATAGCTCATGATTGGTAATGCCATATACAATTTGGTATTAAATTTGGGAAGGCCTCTATAAAGTTTCTGTCATATATAAGCAGTAAGGTTTCATGATATTTCAAGTTTCTTTGAACAGTGACCCACCTTAAATAATCTTTGCATTGGTAACACTCATTAACCATTTTGTGATCAAAGGCCTTAAACATTCATGTTGTGACACATAAAGCAGCACAGTGGGCAGTAGGAATATTCCTGCAAGACATCCTTGCATTGAAGCAGCAAGCAATAACCTAGCAATACACAGAAGTGACAGCAAACCATAACAATTTATACTACTAAATCCAAACTACCTGCATCTCCAAATCAACTTCCCTTTAGCTACTGGATCACAAAGATGACAGTAATTACTCAGGTGCCACCCAGAACTTAGGGGAAATGTGACAAAGAGAAAATAAGAGTGGAAAGAGACTGTGGTCTATTGTAGTTACATCATCTTAATTTCCAAATTTTTTAAAATGCATGATCATGGGAACAGATTGCTAGAATCCCTCCCAGGGCCTTGAAAGGGGCATGTGCAGGTGAGGTATCTTGAAACCCAAGCATCATTTGCTTCAAGGTAATTCTGCCTCTGCATATGCCCAGTGAGAGTTTGACAAAAAGAGGTTTTCTGACTCCAAGTTCAGTACTCTTTTCTATTATCTGGGACAAAATTGTATTTTCCAAGAAAGTTTTGAAAAGGTTCTACTCAAAAGCTGTCTTTAAAAATGATCCATTGATGGAGGAAGGGAGAGCTTAAGACTGCAAATGGAAAGCTGACCTTGGGTAGAATTGAGGTAGACAGGTTACCCCTTAGAACCTGGTTACCTTTCCTTTTGGGGGTGTCTTCCTCTTGGCTTTTTACAGGTGCTGCATCCCAAACTGTCAAAATCTCTTCAGGGTTCTTCACTCTCCCTTTATCAAAATCTATTTTCAGTTGTCACCAAAAAATCAGATAAACCAATTCACATCAACACACAAATAGCTGCTAAAAGCTTAATGAATTACTTACAGATGGGGGCCTGGGAGGGCACTTACTAACTGCTAGGAGATAATCCTTTAATTTAATAACCCCAAATCACTAATGGTAGCAATTCAGACATCACTCATAGGCCAGTAGAAAATTAGTTTTGGTTGGAAGAAAGCCAGGAACACTTCAAGTCATTCCATGGAAGCAGATGACTGATTTTGGTGTCAGATACTGCCAATATCAAAAATAAAATCAAAATAAACTTGTTGGTTCCCCAGTTTTCCCCTCAAGTTGCACTTCCTTCCTTATCATTCCCTTCACCACCAAACTTCACGAGAGAGTAGCCTACATTCTTTGCCTCCATTTTTAAGACTACCTCAATCTCCTGCAGTCTGGCTTTTACTTGCACCATTCCATCAAAACTATTCCCTCAAAGGTCACTCTACTTGGTCCTCAAACAACTCAGCCTATTGATTTTCAACACTGTTGAGCATCCCTTCCTTCTAAACAGGGCCAGGATTAGGTTGAGGAAAGCAACCTGCCTAAAGTACAAAATTTAAGAAGGCACTCACTCAGAGTTTTACAAGTTCAGGATTGGCATCTGAGAGCTAGTACCTCCTTAAATTTTGCACCAGAGATGCCTCACTTCCCTCATACTGGTCTCAGTCCTGCTTCTGAAACATTAACTGAGCTTCTCACCATACTCAAAGCACAGCCTGTAATTTTTCTGCCTTCATGCCTTTGCTCATGCTAGAGAGGTAAATGAACCTCCATGCTTTGTACCTGCCCTGCACCCTTCCTACCGTCCTCTGGTCGTAGCACTCTTAGAGCACTGCTCCCCAATTCTATGTGTTTCTAGTGGGGCTGCCAAACACAGGACCTCCCTCCCCAACTCACAGTGGGGTATAATCACCAAGTTGGACAAGTTCTTTCCCAAAATTTCTGAATTGGAAGCAAAGGGGCAACTGTCTCTTTACTCTTGGATTGAGACCAGTAAGGATATGGTGCCAAAGTTATTGGCAACCATACGACCTGTTACAAGAAGGAGCCTCGAGGAGAAGCAGCACTATGGAGGGAGGAGAGACAGAAAAGGTTAACTTAATAAAGTCTTTGTATGCTGTTGACACTGATGCTAGCTCCAGCCTTGCCTTTTCTAGTTTTGTTTACAGAAGCTAATAAGTTACCTTCCTACTTTTTCTTTAAGTTCCTGTCACTTTTTTTTTTTAAATTGGGGTATAGTTGCTTTACAATGTTGTGTTAGTTTCTGCTGTACAACAAAGTGAATCAGCTATATGTATACATATATCCCCTCCCTCTTGGGCCTCCCTCCCAAACCCCTCCATCCCACCCATCTAGGTCACCACAGAGCACTGAGCTGAGCTCCCTGCACTATACAGCAGGTTCCCACTAGCTATCTGTTTTACACATGGTGGTGTATATACGTCAATCACAATCTCCCAATTCATCCCCCCTTCCCCCCGCCCTGTTTCCACACGTGCGTTCTCTACACCTGTGTCTTTATTCCTGCCTTGCAAATAGGTTCATCCGTACCATTTTTTCTAGATTCCACATATATGCATTAATATATGATATTTGTTTTTCTCTTTCTGACTAACTTCACTCTGTATGAGAGACTCTAGGTCCAGCCACATCTCTACAAATGACCCAATTTCGTTCTTTTTGTTCTTCCTTTTCTCTCACCCCATCTCCACAGGTACATAGACTCAAAATTTCATGGCTCACCTCAAAGGTCATTTTCTTCCCAGAGCCTTCCTTGATCCATAGGATTTGACTAATCTCTTCCTTTTCTGAACTGCTGTGGCATTTCATATGTCTCTCATGGTTATTTAGCTTTATGTCTTATAGCTCCTACTATACTATATGTTCTTCAAAGGCAAGATCCATAATCTTTGAATCCTGAGAACTGAGTACAGGATCTTTTGACACAGAAGAAAATCAGTAGATTTTTGTTGAAGGGATGAATTAAACAGATGAATGAACATAACAAAGGGATATATGGAATCTCTATGTTTCATTTCAGGAAATTTCAGTCTGAATAATAAGTTCTAAAAATAATAAAAAGTACTTTTTTCCAAAAGAAAAATAAAAGAAAAAATGGCTCACTGATTTCCAGGGAAAAATGGTGAATGTTAAACGGTGCCAGTGTTTTTTAAAAGATGGGTGAGACCTAAATTTATATTTATTCATATATGAATAAATAAACTCTTGGATGATACACAAGAAACTGTAAAGTGATTTCAAATTTGGGGGAGCAACTGAGCAGATGGGGCTCACAGATAAGAGGGAGACTTTTCACTGTATACTTTTTTTAACCAGGTGATTCATTGTTTATTCAAGGATAATTCAAACTAAATGAATAAAATAAATTCTAAATAAAGTGGTTTTGTTATAGCGATCATTCACCTACAACATGAAAGGAAGAACCTTCTTTCCTAATGTAATATGCATGAAGTGCTAGCACCATGCTTTGGTTTAAAAAGTGCAACAGATCAAATAATTTATATGGAAATGAAGATGATGTGCTCTGGACAACTCTGTTAGAGGTCTCAATAAATGGAGTAAACAGCCCTGGTGATGATAATGATACCAATGTTGAAGCTAAACACAAAATGTTCAAATAAAATTGTTTCACACAAAAAAATAAAAGATAACAGAGATAGCTAGTGGGAAGCAGCCACATAGCACAGGGTGATCAGCTCGGTGCTTTGTGACCACATAGAGAGGTGGGATAGGGAGGGCGGAAGGGAGGGAGATGCAAGAGGGAAGAGATATGGGGACATATGTATATGTATAACTGATTCACTTTGTTATAAAGCAGAAACTAACACACCATTGCAAAGCAATTATACTCCAATAAAGATGTTAAAAAAAAAAAAAGAGAACACAAAATTCTCCATCTACCAATTAGTGTTTTTCTTCCCAGTAAAAAAAAAGTTCTTAAAACCTATTAAAATTTACACTTTCAGATAGGTGAATTTGGTTGTATGTAAATTATACATCAATAAAGCTGATTTTTAAAACGTAAAACATAAAATGTTAGATTGAAAGGGACCTTAGAGATTTTGTCTAGTCATCCCCAATCTTTATCCAAGGGCCCCTTGTATTTTGCTTTTAATCATGGATCCCCATATCTTGAAAGATTCTGTGACCTAAAGGAAATCATATAAACCACTGTGATGGATAATGCTAATAAGCAATAAAATTAAGTAGGTTTATGGACAAAAAAAAAAAAGGTCTTGGGGCTTCCCTAGTGGCACGGTGGTTGGGAGTCTGCCTGCCGATGCAGGGGACGCGGGTCCGTGCCCCGGTCCGGGAGGATCCCGCATGCTGCGGAGCAGCTGGGCCCGTGAGCCATGGCCGCTGAGCCTGCGCGTCCGGAGCCTGTGCTCCGCAGCGGGAGAGGCCACAACAGTGAGAGGCCCGCCTACCTCAAAAAAAAAAAAAAGGTCTTAATCTTATTTCGCTAGTTTAAAAGTCAGATCTTTTGACACACAATATACCTAGATGCCAATTTTAAATTAGCTAAATAACATTCCTATTAGCTAAAGGAAACGGTGTGGTATTTGATTTATCATATCTTAACTAGTAAACTTATAATATCTTAACTTGTATAAATCAGAAATCCCATTCCTCTAGTGAGGAAGTACTTTCCCCGTTAACACCCAGTGGTATCACTAACACTATTATAGATACGCAATCTGGTCAGAAATTCATTCACTCATTCAGTCATCCTATAATCATCCATCTAATTGTTCAACATGTATTGGGCATATAGTGTGGTGCAAGGCACTTTAAAGTTTCTACCCACACTAAAATTCTCTCCATCTTTTAACAGCTTAACTAATTATTAGTAAATGACCAATAGGTAGAGATCAGAAAGGAGCACTTAGCCACATTAAATGACTTCATATTTCTACATCTTAATGAATTACATTCATGGACCCCGAAGGAACTTGCTGAGGTGGTCTCTGAATCAAGAAATCTTAGAGAATCAGTGGACAATGGGAGCGGTGCCAGAATCCTAGAATGGGAAGATAATCTCCTTATCTCAGAAAGAGGAAAAAGGGTAGATTTTAGAAACCATAGATTGAGCCGTAGTTCTCTAACTGCAGGGAGAACCATAGTGCCTGCCACAAGTCACCATCCTAAGTCAACATTTTTATTCTGCACTTGAATTAAGGTTAAAAAAAAACAGTCATGTTTTTGAAATGAACAGAATTATAACCAAAAACAATAATTAATATGATGGATGATAAAAACAAAATTCAAGATGATCTTACTGGATCATTGGGGGAAAGCTATCAAGATAAACTTTAATAGATCTATCCCAAATTTCCAGGCTTTAACAACCTATAATTACAAAATAAGGTCACAGCTCATACTCCCACTAAATCTGGAAGTTACAATGGACCCTGCTGACTCAACTGAAAGAAACTACTGGAAAGTTCTCCAGATTGTGTTACAGGTGTGCTGTTGTTTTTCTGCTATGGCCACCTCCTACTACCACACTCCTACTACCACTCCACTGGCACAGCTGTTCCCAGTTATGATCCCCCCCACTGTAACTTCCTCTCTGGATTCAAGGAAGAGGGTATTGTTCTCCCTTTTGTATCTCCATCTATGTAGGATAGACACGTCACTAAAATCCCTGAAGCACAGCTAATGTGAAGCCACAACTTCTGAATAAAATTGTACTTAAGGGCTAGAGAATAACAGAAAGGAAGTATGAGGAAGGAAATACAGTTGCTACTAGAAGTGACTATTATCAGAGCCCATGGACTGGGCCGTTGCTTAGGGTTTTTGTAGGGCTCCTGGCCTGGCTCTACCTGCTGGGACCATCCATTCACTGGGAGTTCGTTGACATCTCTACCACTAAGAATTCAAGCTACACTCTCCCCAAAAAGCCCAGAGAGAGGAACAAGTTTACCCTACCCCACCTCTCAGTCTAATCAGCACAGTTAAAGGTAGCTGATGAGTTTAGTCCTCCATAGCATTCAACTATGCCACCTAGTGAGATGTGGTTTGGGAAGTGTCAGGGTCAGTCAGTACAGTAAATAAAAGAGTAAGCTCCAATATTGGGATCCATGGGTCCCAGACTAGATAAAACAGTAGCAAAAGGTCCCTAGGAGACACCGAGAGCCAAAGGAGAAAAAAAATCCATAGTTCAGAGGGGAACATAGAGGCACAATGAAAGCACCAGAAGAGGTTCATTAGCTATTCCTCAGGACAGTTTATGTCTAGGGATTGGCCTTCCAAGTCCAAAGTCAGAGAAAGAAACTGAGTATAGGAGAACATCATATCCAAAAAGCTACCCACCCAGGCAGAGCAGTGCAAGACCTCAGGACAAAGCCAATAGAAGGAATCAGGACTTCTTAGCGAAGTGGTTGATTCCAGGGCTGGGGCAGGATGAACCTGGGTAATCTTGTGGTACCAGAAAACAAGGAAGTTTTCAAAAAAGGATGGGGCAAGTCAAAGGATGCAGGAGCCAACCCAAAGGCACCCTACAATGGCCAAATGTGGAACAACTTGAGCAACTAAATAAAATAATGATAGTATTAGATTATAAACCATAAAATAAATATCCTTGAGTCCATACCAATATAAATAACTGAGTAAATAAATAAATGGAGAAGAGAGGGCAGCTCTTCCTTATAGAAGAATTCTAATTAACAAATGTAGAGATAATAATACAAAGTCCTTATTAGGCAAATACTGCAGTATTTATTATTTATACTGCTTATTTATTGCAGACAAGATCCACCTATGGAGGCAAAAATCAATGGGCAAAACTTTTAGGAGAAACAGGGTATTAGCCTAACTCTCAAAATAACCAAGATAGTTATCAATTCCAAAAGGGAAAATGGGAGCTTTTCAGTGAAGAAACCTAACATGACCAACTTAAACAAGTGATCAAAGTTAACATCACCAATAATGAGACAAATCAACATCATGTACCTCTGTCATGATGCCCTGAGACATAAGGGCATAAGATGACTTGTATATTATCCTTGCCAAAAATGCATAACCCCATCATGAGAAAACACTAGACAAACCCAAATTGGGAGATACTCTACAAACTAAACAGTACTCTTCAAAAGTGCGAAGGTTGGGCTTCCCTGGTGGCGGAGTGGTTAAGAATCCGCCTTCCAATGCAGGGGACACGGGTTTGAGCCCTGGTCCGGGAAGATCCCACATGTCACAGAGCAACTAAGCCCGTGCACCAAAACCACTGAACCTGCGCTCTAGGGCCCGTGAGCCACAACTACTGAGCTCACGTGCCACAACTACTGAAGCCCGTGCACCTAGAGCCCGTGCTCCACAACAAGAGAAGCCACCGCAATGAGAAGCCCATGTGCCACAGCTAGAGAAAGCCCTTGCGCAGCAACAAAGACCCAACACAGCCAAAAATAAATTTAAAAAAAAAGTGCCAAGGTTATGAAAGACTAAAGAATGTCACAGATTGTCAGAGACAAAATGCAATGTGGGATCCTAGACTGGATACTGAAACAGAAAATTAGGACATTGGGGGAAAACTGGTAAACTTTCAGTAAGGTCCATAATTGAGATAACAGTAATTTCCTGGTTCTTCCATCATACGATGGAAATAGTTAACATCATATTTAACTGTTAATTAATAGTTATGTAGATAATTAACATTGGGGAAGCTCGATGAAGCATATATGTGACACCTTTGTACTATTTTTTTCAAATTTTCTATGTCTAAAATTATTACAAAATAAAAAGTAAAAAAATATCATCACCTCTTCTGGAGTCAATACATTCTTCATGATAGAGAGGCTCCAGCACATTTGTGCTTCTAGGTAAGGGTGTCAAATAGACATGTGCTTATTTATTTGTTAAATCAAACTGCAAAAGCCAAGAAAAGTGATTTTGCATAATTTTAATTTACCTAAATGAATTTCCTCTCTCCCTCCTCCTCCCCTGATGAAAAAAAAGAAAAAGCCAAAACAAACAAATGAAAAACCCCAAACTGAAAGAGACATCAAAGAACATCCTGTGTTAGGATTACCAAATTACCTTAGCTGACTCACCATGAATCACCATGGGCTTACTGTTTTTAACTTGCATCTACTCATTAACGTGGCATTCCCTAATCGATGTTTTTAAAAAATCCGTTTCTTACTCTTGAATCTCTGCCACAAAATATAACATACTGTTGCCTTTGAATCTCTGAATTACTTCTAAAACTTGCATGACTGCTATTGTCTTCTGCAAAGATTCTTTTGTTCTCTTCCTTCTACAAAAGGCGTTTAGCAGTTATCCTAAGGAAATCAAAGACCCATGACTATTTTATATTTTATATGTTAATAGAGCAATAAAGACTATTCTTGATTCTTTTTTCCCCTCATTATGTAGAGTCAGACTTCGAGGGAAGTTCTGGGGACCCTCCCCATCTCCGAGCAAGTTCCAAAGGCTTCCCAAGGGAGCTCACTTCCACACATAGTATGACTAGAGAGAAGGGGTGAATATGTACAGAGTGAAAGCAACGGCAGACCTTTTGAAGGTGGAATTAGAGAAGAAAACAAGTATCCCTATGGAATCTAAATTCCTCACACTTTCCTTTATATTGTTGGAGAGTTTCCTTGCTCTGTATATTTTGGTATAGAAATTTCTGAATTTTGAAGACAAATATATTTCATCTCTGGTTATATGCATAATACTTTGGGTAGATAACCAACCAGGTTTCTCCTTTTGATCCAACACCTTATTCTTTTAAGAAATAAATCCAAAGAAGTAAAAAGTAGTAAGGCTTTTGATTTGTAACTTAGGTAGTTTCCTTCGCAGCTAACCAAAGGGCCAAGAGGAAATATTATACTTACAGTACCTCAGATTCAAAAAACTGCCTGACGGAACTGACTCCTCCTCTTTGCAGGACCTCTGGGCAGTCATACAGGCTTTGGGTTACAAATCTGTTTATCTACCTACTGTCACTACCACTCCAGTGAACAGACACAGTTCTTTCTCAACTAGTGAAGTAATGAACAATGACTAGACTCAATAACTGTAAAATCACAATAAAAAGCTATCCATAAAAGCCATAGAACACTTTCCAGTTGTAATAACTTGTGTGATTTCCTATCCATACATCCCTCCTTCACACCTGAAAATTTTATTGGGACTCATGGCCCTATTGCCTCCACTCCCTTCAGCTCCAAGACTTTTACTCTCTCCACCATAGGCTCTGAAGAGCTCTAGCTCAGCACTAATGGAATAGACATCAAGCCAGCCTGTTTTCCATCTCATACCTCAGATTTGGTACCTGGAGTTTGTGCTTCTAAAATTAAGCCCTTGCCTTTCCCTTTCTAGTATCTTAAATGCTTATCTCAATAATTTGCCCAGGGCTTCCCGGGTGGCGCAGTGGTTGAGAGTCCGCCTGCCGATGCAGGGGACACGGGTTCATGCCCCGGTCCGGGAAGATCCCACATGCTGCGGAGCGGCTGGGCCCGTGAGCCATGGCCGCTGCGCCTGCGCGTCCGGAGGCTGTGCTCCGCAACGGGAGAGGCCACGACAGAGAGGCCACGACAGTAAGAGGCCCGCGTACCGGAAAAAAATTAAAAATTAAAAAAATAATTTGCCCAATCTCCCAGTTTCTATACTTTACCTTGATCTTTACCTCCCCATGCCAGCCTTTATTCTCATTCCCCATCCCCACCCATATTATTTGAATACTGTCCCTTGAACCCCAGTCCTGGAGATGGAGCCCTGTTACTGGTCACCAATTCTCTCTGATGCTGAGTACCTACAAGCCATTCTCTGCCTACCTGGACTTCTTCGCACTGCCCACAACAAAGTATCCTCTTAGCTCCTGCCTTGCCCTGTGACTGTGTCATCCCAACTGTACACCGCAGTCCCAGCCCTAGCCCCATAGCCTTCTCTTTCTCAAATTATTTCATGTCTTAAGGAGAACAACGTATTCCATATGTATCTTACTTTTGTATTTCTCAAAACTATGTTCAAAGTAAGTGCTCTAGTCATTGCTCTCCTACGAGTCAAGAGCATTTAGCAAATAACAAAATTCTATGGCCCAAAAGAACATCAAAATTTGGATAATAGTGCTCCCATTAAGGAATAATTCAAGCAATTAAACCTAAAATGTTCAAACTCAATCTCACACACATAGCCTTCTCCAGTTTTCTTCTGACCAGATGCTATAGAATTATACCCAATTGACAAATGTCTTCTAGATTAGTGCTACTCAAGGGTGGCCCCTGAAGCTTGCTAGAAGTACGGAATCTCAGTCCCCCAACTCAAACCTACTGAATTGGAAGCTACTTTAATGAAATCTCCAAGTGGATTTGGTGGAGCTGCTAATCACAGTGTATTTCCTCCCCATCACACCACGGAGGGGCAGGCCTATAAGCCAGGCTGAGCTGATCGCAGGACTACAGCCCCCTGGAAACAGTGATTTGTCCAGGCGGCCAGTCTGGCAAGTAATCAACCCAGAGCAATCAATATTCATGAAATTTTCCAAACTGGAGGCCAAGGGACAGTTTTCTCTCTCCCTTTGGAGCCCAAGCTGTAGAGCAATGACACCTGCATTGCCAGAGGCCATCTTTCTGCCTTGTGGGGAATGCCACATACAATGGAAAAGCAAGAAACTAAGCAGAAAGGAGCAGAAAGGAGAGACAGGTAAGGAAACAGAATCAAGAAAGCATTGTTTGAGACCCCAGGTCCAGGTATACCCACAGGCAGATGTTCCTCAGATATTCCTCAGTTATGTAAACAGGTTAAAAACCTCTTTTTCACTTAAACTAGTTTGAATTAGTCTTCTTTCACTTGCACCCAGGCTTCTTGACTAAGGCACAGCTCATATATCTGAAGATTGCTATAATATTTTCTGTTATTTTTTATTAGTCTAATCAGTGTATTTTTCTTAATCTTTTTTTCTCCATGGATTTTCTAAGCTGACAACCATTTGGGGGTTTTTGAGGGCTACTATCAGATCTCCAGACTCCTAGCTGTTTTCCTAATAGCTTATTTATTCTACCGTCCCTTGGGAACCCCCCTGAACCTCCTAAGAACCCTTTAGAGAGAAACTCTTTCTTATCAAACCTGACATTTGTGGGGGTTTTCCTCCCTGCTTGGGGATGTCTCTGAATATTTTTCAACTCACATATGAATACTTAGTCAAGAGAACAATAGATTGGCCTATTTACGAGCAGATTCTGAGAACACTTAATGGAAGCTCCATGCATTAATTCTACAAGAAGCGCTACTGGATGCATTGTAATAATGACGATAGATCTAAATGGTTACAGTGCTTTGCTTTTGAAAACACTGAGTGCATCGTGGCCATTTTAAAAGATTGCTTCAGCTCAGATCATTTGGTAAAGCTAAAGCAAAGGAGGAGAAATATTTGCCTTAGAGAACCAATTCTAACTAGTTACAGGGCAAATGTGAACCATCACATTTATCCACTTATCCTTGGAATCTAGAGGCAATAAATGTGTATATAGGGAAACAGAAGGAGATAATCTAAAATCATTTTTTAAAAAGTCTTGAAGGGATGTAGCCGTTGTAACATGGTGAAGCTCTTTTTTTACTTGGTTTAAAAATAACCACTTCTCTATAACACTGGAGTTAGGCTAATGTTAGAGAAAAGACCCCTTCAGAAACACTTCTAAACCATACCTGTATGGTAAGGTAACGAGAAGGCCTACAGTTCTACTGCACTCGACATAAAGGATTTATGTAAACTGGTTAGCATCACTCTATTTCACCGTCATAGAAGCTCCTTTAACCATATCTCACAATTGTGTCTTACTTGTTATAAAAAAATAAAATAAAACAGTGCTGGTCCACGTCAGGCCAATAACCCATCTACCCCAGTAGTTTTTCTTTTTTTCTAACTATATAACCTATTTAGGTGGGGAAAAGGCCAGGAAGTCCTTCTACTCTACCTGTTCCCACTTTCTAGGGAAAAAAGAACTTGATAATAACAAAATTTCAACCACACATAAATTTACAAGAAAAAATAACAGCAATTCTATATTTTCATTCATACTCCAATAGGAGCAATTTAAAACCACAACCAACTCAAGACAACACTAATGGTATACTGTGATAAGAAAACTTCCTTCTGAAAAACTGGAAGAATTCCAAATATGTGTGCATATTTAAAGTAGGAGCTTTGAAGGACCTTGTTCGGGGTTCTTTCTAAGCTATAATACCTTTTTTCATGTGCTGCCCAATACAGTGGCTATTGAGTACTTAAAATATAATATAAATTTTGAGATGTGCTGTAAGTTTAAAATACACACTGGATTTTGAAGACTTAAGTAGTAAAGAAAGAATTAAAATATATCATTAATAATTATTTATATTAAATACACATTGAAATGATATTTTGGATATATTGTGTTAAATGAAAGATATCATTAAAATTAATTTTACCTGTTTCTCATTACTTTTTAGAATGTGGTTCCTCGAAAAATTTTAATTACATACATGGTTCACATCATATTTCTATTGAATAGCACTGTTCTATACTATATTCAGTGATTAGGAGCATAGTCTGGAGTCAGTCCGAAACCCAGTCTGTGTCATTAGGCAAATTATTAATTGGGGGGGGGTCTCAATTTCATCATCTGTAAAATGGAGTTAATAATAGCACCAGCCTCATGTAATTGTAAAGATTAAAAGGGTGTTTATATGTAAAGTACATAGAACAGTGCCTAGCGCATACTAAGTCTGTGTATGTATATATATAGAGAGAGACTACATATATATAACCTGGATAATATACTACTTTTTGGTTTTGGACTCCAAATTTTATTATTTCACTTAATTTTAGTGTCTCACTTAGTGAGTATATCAGTCTGTTCAGGCTGCCATAACAAAATACCACAGATTGGGTGCCTTAAACAACAGAACTTTATTTTCTCACAGTACTGGAGGCTGGAAGTCCAAGATCAAGGTTCCGGCAGGATTGGTGCCTGGTGAGGTCTCTCTCCTCAGCTTGCAGACAGTGCTTTCTTGATGTGTCCTCACATGGTAGTCTGGTGTCTCTCCCTCTTCTTATAAGAACACCAGTCCTATCCGATTAGGGCCATATCCTTATGACCTCATTTAACCTTAATTATCCCCTTAAAGGCCCTATCTTCAAATGCAGTCACATTGGGGGTTAGGGCTTTAACATATGAATTTGCGGGTGGGGAAATAATTTGTCTATAATAGTGGGCTATGTGTAAATAGTTTCTTAGACACATATAAAACTGAAAGCCAGTGGACTCATAATTTTGGATCCACTCACAGTCCCTCAAGAAGAGCAGGTGGCTACTGATCACTGAAAAATTCTCATTTTAAGCAACAGGTCCATTTATGGCATAAAAGGTAGTTAGCAGAAGGGCATGATGATTCCCCCCAACATCAACCTCAAAATACTTCTGTGTGTTTTTAAACCAGCCCAATTTTTATAACTTGGTATGAACTGAATAGCCCTGAATACAACTCTTAATTCACATCACCTCTTGGAGTACTGAATTTAAAAACTGCCTGTTAAAAAAAGTTGTTTCTTCTTCTTTTAAAATTGCTTTGTCAATACTAAAGTGTGCCTCCAAATTTTTGAATTTTGGAATTTGATAGAAAGACTCTGTTTTTATCTTTTTAAAAAGTATATATAAACTTATTTATTTTATTTATTTATTTTTGGCTGCGTTGGGTCTTCGCTGCTGCACACGGGCTTTCTCTAGTTGCAGTGAGCAGGGGCTACTCTTCACTGCAGTGTGCAGGCTTCTCTTTGCGGTAGCTTCTCTTGTTGCAGAGCACAGGCTCTGGGCTCACGGGTTCAGTAGTGAAGCCCGTCCGTGGCGCATGGGCTTAGAAGCTCTGCGGCATGTGGGATCTCCCTGGACCAGGGGCTCAAACATGTGTCCCCTGCATTGGCAGGCAGATTCTTAACCACTGCGCCACCAGGGAAGTCCCCTGTTTTTATCTTAAGCTGTGCCTCTTGCTTGATTATATTTTCTCTCAGACTGTTTTTCTGCACCCAAGATCTGGGTTGTCAATCTATCTTCACTAAGCAATTCTTTTATTCTCTTGATTATCTCACAGCAGCATTTATAGTCTTTTCTAGCTCTTTATTTGAGATTCATCATTCAAAATTCAAACAGGAGTTTGTTCACTGGTAGGATAATGTTTTCTATTTTATTTCTGATTTTGAGTATGAGGATTTGCTCTCACCTTTCATCTCTATATATTTATGATTGTATTTCTTTTTTTTTTTTGCGGTACGCGGGCCTCTCACCGTTGTGGCCTCTCCCGTTGCGGAGCAAAGGCTCCGGACGCGCAGGCTCCGGACGCGCAGGCTCAGCGGCCATGGCTCACGGGCCCAGCCGCTCCACCACATGTGGGATCATCCCGGACCGGGTCACGAACCCAAGTCCCCTACACCGGCAGGTGGATTCTCAACCACTGCGCCACCAGGGAAGCCCCTATGATTGTATTTCTTTCTACTTTTGTCTGTTTGTTTTTTTTGACTGAGGCAACGTATCAGGTCAAAACCTTCAAGAAATAATCCAGATGGACTCCTAAATCCTTTCCCTATGTTGGAAATCATAGCTTGGAACTCATTAGCCATATGCGTCATTCCCAAATTTCAACTCTTATATTTCACCCATCTGTTCACATCCTCATTCGATCTTCTTGCAGTTTGTCCACATCAGCACATTGTTCAACTATCTAATGAGACTAAATGCAATGAATGAAAGTCAAGCTTTCTCATGTACCTCCTTTTCTAGATTATTTTGAAATGTTAAATGAATTCAAACACAAATTCCATTTCTCTATCCAAAGAAACAACAGTAAATTTAGTTGGATAAATACTTGCTAAACACCAACTATAGGGCAAAGCATTAAAATAGGGATAAAAGTTAAATATAATATGGTCTCTACTTTCCCTTCCAGTCTAGAAGGAGGCAGCCATGGAAACCATTAACCTTGAAATAGTACCAAATAGATTCAAGTGTTGGACTGAATATTTGTGTCTCCCAAAATTCATATGTTGAAGTCCTAATCCCCTAGGTGATTGTATATGGGGTCTTTGGGAGGCAATTAGGTCATCAGGGTGGAGCCCTCATGAATGGGATTAGTGACCTTATAAGAATGGACACAAGAGAATTGATCTCTCTCTAGGCCAAGTGAGGGTATAGTGAGAAGGTTGCTGTATGTAAGCCAGGAAGCAAGCTCTCATCAGATAGTGGATCTTCCAGTGCCTTGATCTTGGACTTCCCAGTCTTCAGAATTGTGAGAAATAAATGTTTGTTGCTTAAACCACTCAGTCTACAGTATTTTTGTCATATCAGCCTGAACCAAGACACTGAAGTCTGAAAGGAAGAGAAATGGCATCCAACCGGCTTGACTGAGTAAGCCTCCACAGAATATGAGACATTTGAGCTGAGGCTGGAAGAAGAGCTATCTTTTGATTAATACCATCACCTGAGGACAAAGTCCATATGCAAAATTGAGAAGAAGCAAAAGAGTCTGGGAGAAATGGAGAAGCCTGTCCATACCATTCCTAGAAATTACTGTCCCTATGGACTCCCTTTCAAGTGAGATTACAAGATTATGAATTTTTTTATCATTTAAGCCAGTTTGAGCTGGGTTTTCTATTACTTGCACTCTAATTGATATAACCTCTCTAAAGCTCTTGACCTATATTTGTTACTGTCAGCTAGGCATCTCTAAATGGATGTCCCAATAACAACTTGTGTTAGCATGGGTTGTCTGAGAAGCAGGTGTCAAAATGGGATTAGACATGGAAGAGATTAATTGGGGGCAATACTGGCAAGGGAAAAATGGGGAGGATGTCCATGAAGCTGTGAAAGCTGGCAGACTAGTCTGCCCCTTTGTGAGGGGAGAATGAAGGAAAGAAGGAAGGGGGGTTGAGTGGAAGAGCCTTACTCTGCTATGCAGTTCTGAGACAGACTGGGACCTGGGACACTTTGTTGGGACCTGGGACCCTTTGCTGCAATGCTTGCACCTGGACACACCTCTCCTCCAGCAACAAAATACAAAGAAACTATATGGGACTAAAAATAAGTGTGTGCATGCTGCAGTTGGGGCAAATTCTGGACCCAAAAGATACAAAGAGACCAAAAAACCCAACTGCCACTTTTGAAGAGCCTGGAGCAAAAACAGGGTGTCAGGAGCAAAAGCAGAGTACTGGGCATTCCCCCTGCACACATCACCTAAGGGATGGGCAAACCACCTAAGCCACGCCTCTGGCCCGACCCTTGGACACACCCCTACCCTCACCCTATATAAGGAACCAGCTCGCACCCACCCCCCACAGGGTGAGCAAGCAAGGGAACCCGTTGTTTGTTCTTGGTCCCCCCTGACACAGCAGGGGCCCCAATAAAGCCTTGCCTGAATTTTTTGTCTGGCCTCTAGTCAATTTCTATTGCTTGGGAAAGGCCAAGAACTCTGGTCGGTAACAGTTCCAAGAAATTCCAGCAAGGCTGAAGGAGAGTCCTCAGCCAATATTGCTGATTAAAGAAAGAAATTCTAAATCTACCTGGAGGACCTGTTCAGTATTCCTGCCATACCCAGTCACTGGCTGGGAGCTGCCCATTGGAGGCTTGGCCTGGCCCGATTGATATAATAGGTGTCAGTACACAGCAGCACCTGGGGCCCTTAACCAAACAGGCTACCCCTAGTCAGCCACTCCTGCAAGGTGCATTTTCCTCACCTCTACACACTTCAAACTCAATACATCCAAACTGAATTCATCTCACTCAGCTGCCAAACCTCCCTTTCCACCTGTGTTCCCTACCTTCCTAGTCATCCAAAGCAGAAGTTATATAGTCATCCTTGATTTCTTCCTCTTCTTCACCCTCACACCCCAAAATACCTCCTATGTTAATGGCTTGACCTCCAAACCATCTTTGACCACCCCTGATATTGCTTGTGTAATCCAGGCTTTCATCTCTTGCCTGTGCCATTGAAGTAGCCTAGGTAGAACTCATTTCTGACTCCTTATCCAGCATTCTTTTCACTACATCAAACCACTTTCAGCCAGCTTGGAAAGACCATCTAACTCATTTCTTTTTAGCCTTTGATCCACTCTAACATACCTGAGAGATTTTGATATGCCACTCTCCACCCCAAATGAGAATTACTGATAATTTTTAAAAGCCATTGTAGAGGGTTAATGGAATCATCCTCTGTTCAGGACACACCACTATTATTGGTGTGTGTAAGGTCATCTCTAGTTTTATTTATTTAGACCTTTTATTCCCATTCCTTACTTCCATTCCCCTCTCTGCCGATAGGTAATCATTCTAATGTGTTGATATGTTATAATCACAGGTGGGTGGGAAGTTTTTTTAGTTGAAGATTTAATCAGTTATTATTAATAAAGCATTAAAAACAATTTTTCTCTAGGTGCCACATGAAGGATAATATATATTGCAAACTTATAAAATCAATTATTAAAGCAAAACCATTTTTTTGGCTGAACCACACGGCATTGGGGATCTGCTCCGGCCAGGGATCGAACCCATGCCCCCTGCCTTGGGAGCACAGAGACTTAACCACTGGACCACCAGGAAGTCCAGCAAAACATATTTTTAAAGTATTTCAAAATGAGAACAAATTCTAAGAGGAGAAGAGTGTATCTTAGTTGCCACAAACCTCGTGTTCCTTTGCAGAATCCTCTGGCTCTGAAGATGAGTATCAATAACTGGGAAGGGGCAGAATGGCCTCCAGGGATTTAACCATCTCATCATCTCATCATCTCCTTATCACAGACTACAGTTGGAATCTTGGGAACTTTCTTTTTTTATCGTTATATCTTCATATACTTCAGTGGATTCAGGTTCAAATCCACAGATTTGATTCTCATCCAGCCACCTGACTGCAGCTACCTACTTGGCCCTCCCTTGGGAATCTCCCAGGTACTGGCAGCTTTGGGTTTGGAACACTTCCCCCAGAGATTTTGGACACAAACTTGTTACTTATCTACCCAGAATGGGCAAGGAGGTGCCTTTTGGCACCACCTGCCTCTTTAGTATCTTCTAGGTTATTACGATCAACCTCGGGACCTCCAAGTGGAAAGAGCTTAAAATAAAGGCTCCCAAGCATATTGGCTTTTCTATTTCCCTGTGCCAGGCCTTGCACATGCTTTTTTAAAAAACAAGACATTTAAAAAATTAATATATTTCGGGCTTCCCTGGTGGCGCAGTGGTTGAGAGTCCGCCTGCCGATGCAGGGGACACGGGTTCGTGCCCCAGTCCGGGAAGATCCCACATGCCGCGGAGCGGCTGGGTCCCTGAACCATGGCCACTGAGCCTGCGCGTCCGGAGCCTGTGCTCCGCAACGGGAGAGGCCACAACAGTGAGAGGCCCGTGTACCAAAAAAAAAAAAAAAAAAAAAATTTAATATATTTCATTTCTTAGAGCTGTTTTAGGTTTGCAGAAAAAGTGAATAAAAAATACAGAGTTCCCGTATGTTCTATATATTCTCTCTGCCCCCACTACCACCGTTAGTTTCAGTTTCTTCTATTATTAACATCTTACATTGGCATGGTACAACTGTTACAACTGGTGAACCTATAGTGATACGTTATTATTAATTAAAGTCCATATTTTACATGACACTGTTTTGTATATTGAGTTTTAACAAATGCATTATGACATATATCCACCATTACACTATCATTCAGAATAGTTTCACTGCCCTAAAAATTCTCTGTGCTCTCTACCTATTCATTCCTCCTTGACGCCAAACCTCTGGCAACCACTGATCTTTTTACTGCCTCCAAACATTTGGCTTTTTTCAGAATGTCATATACTTGGAGTTCTACAGTATGCAGTTTTTCAGACTGGCTTCTTTCACTTGGTAATATGTTTCCTCTATGTCTCTTCACGATTTGATAGCTTATTTCTTTTTATTACTGAATAATATTCTATAGCATGTATATACTATGGTTTGTTTATCCATTTACCTATTGAAGGACATCTTGGATGCTTCCGAGTTTTAATAATTTTGAATAAAGCTGCTCTAAATATCTGTGTGCAGGTTTTTATGTGGGTGTACGTTTTTAACTCACTTGGGTAAATATCTAGCAGTACAATTGCTGGAGTGTTTGGTAAGACTATGCTTGACTTTGTGAGAAACCACCAAGCCGACTTCCAAAGGGGCTGTACCATTTTGTATCCCCTAGCCTATCTCACTAAGAGTTAGGTTATAATTACTCTTGGCTGTGGCTGTTGTTTCAGGGGCTAAAATTTCCTCCAGTATCCTTGTTTTTGTCTCCTCTGTTGTCTTTGAGTTTCCCTAAGGACTCCTTAAATAGGGTCTGAGGCTTTCAGTTCTTTTAGTTGTAATCCCCTGTTACACGGGAGCCCTGTTGAGGTGTCAAGGAAGGGAAGTGTTCTACAGTCCTGTGATTAGGCCTCAGTCCTTTAGTGAACTTGAGCTGGGTATTTTTCTTCTTCTAAGTCAAAGGCTAGTGTAGGCTGGAGTTGGGTGTTTCCCTTTTCCTGATTGGTTAGGTTTGGTAAAGTGCCAGTCGGTTAGGTTCTGGTAAAATAGTTTCCCTTTAGGGCAGCCCTTGTTAAGAAGAACAGAGAGCTCTGAGAGTAACCGTATTTCAAAATGGTTACTCTTCCCCTCCCCCTGCCAGAAGCACTAGGGGATTTTTTTCTCCAGTCTATACTTTCAGAAGCTGGTGGGGGCTTCTGGAGGTAGAACTCGTGAAAGTGTAGCCTCCTAAGACTGGGACCCCTCAGAGTTTTTAACTCTCAAGCTAGTCTACATTGAAACCTCAGCAATTGGTCACATAAAATTTAAAGTGCTCCTACTGATACTAGCTTCAGCTTCAGGCTTCTGCCCCTGTTAAGCTGTGATTCCCTTTATCCACCCATCTGTCTATGTAGTTTGGTGGCAGCAGTCTACCCTGTGGCCTCAATTATCTGATGAATTTAAGGGTTGTTGATTTTCAGTTTGTTCAGCTTTTTTCTTATTGTGACGATGGGAGTGACAATATCCAAGCTCTTTATCTGTATGTAGGGCTGGAAACCAGAAGTCCTTTCATATGTGTTTTTATAAAGCATGTGGTGTTTAGTTTATATTTTTATTTTCTTAAGTCATCCTGTGCTAGACTTCAGCCTATTTCTTACTTTTTCATTCAGCATCGTATTTATAACAACTTTCCATGTTGCTGGGTGAACATCTGGTTCATCACTTCTTAACCACTTTAGTACAGTATTCCACAGTGTGTATCTACCACACTTTTTTCATCTCTACTCTCCCGGTAAGGGACACCTAATTTGCCCTCAGTTTCCTAGCACACAAACAACTCAAGAATTAACATCTGCAAATATGTTTCCTTATGGACCTGTGGAGGAATTTCCCTGGAATATGTACCTGTTACCGAGTCCAAGCTCGCCCTGCTCGCCGCACAACAGGCCAATGAATTGGAGACAAGGTGTTGAGGCAAGGAACGCGACTTTATTCAGAAAGCTGGCAGACTGAGAAGATGGCGGACTAGTGTCTCTGAAAAACCATCTTATCAGGGTTTGGATGTCAGTTTCTTTTATAGCACAGAGAAGCGGAGGAGATGAGGAAGTAAAGTGAAAAGGCCATAAGTTTTGCAAATATCTCTTGGAATGGCCAGTCTGGGGGAGGGGATGTGTTAATTTCTTCTTTCTTGCAGCCATCCACAGGTGGGCTCAGTCTGGACACTTCCCTGAACAAAGGCACTTTGGTTTAACATTCAGGCAGAGGAGCAGGGTTCCCCAGGGCAGGCCAGTATGTATAGACAGTATCCTTTTAGTGAACAAAAGCAACGGGAAGCAAAGGTTAAAGTAAAAGAAACAGATCCAACATGTAGTCAGATTTGGCTCTTCCCTGTTACATACCTAGGAAGGACCTGGTGGCTCGTAGGGAATAGGTGCACTTAATTTGACCGTAGAGCACCAAACTGCTCTCTAAAAAAGGTGCTAAGCAGGGCATGAAGCTTCCTCTATCCTCACTCTCTGACAGCACTTGACCTCAACTAACTGGCTAATTGTTGCCTTTTCTATGCATGTAAAGTGCTCTCTCCTTGTTATTTTCATGCCCACTTTTCTAATTAACTAATGTTTGAGCTCTTGTCACATGCTTGTTAACATTTTGATTTTTTTTTCTGTGGATTAGTTATTCATGACCTTTGCCCATTTTTCTGTTGTAGTTTCTGCTCTTTCCTTGTTGGTTTGTAGGAATACCTTATATTAGGTCCTTTCAAGTATTTTCTCCAAATTTATCACATCTGTTTCCTTTTTCCATATTTTCATTCGTTGAATGAAACAATCTTGACAGAATCAAGGTCATCAGTGTTTCTCCTTATGATTTTTGCTTCCCCAACCTAGGTCATTAAAGACATTTTTTTAACATTATTTCTATTAACTTTATAGTTTTACCTTTCCCATTCAGGTTATGTACTAAATCAATCTGCAGCCTACCTTATAAACAGAGTTAGATAAAGATGAGGCAAAGTTTCCTGACAAAATGACATATAAGCTGCAATGTGAAGGAAAAATAGAGGTAGGCCAGTTAAAAATGGGAAGAGCAGTGAGTGCTTCATTTGCAAAGGCAAGGAGGTTAGAGACGATTTATGTCAAGTTTTGAGTAAATGGAAGAAGCTGAGCGTGTCTGGAGTATAAAGTCCAGGAGGAAGAGAAATGAGAGATGAATCTGAAAAGAAAGGCAATGGAGAAATAATGGAAGATAATGTAATCAAGTGCAACACATGGTCAGCTACATAAAGACCTAGATAAGCCAGATCTAAAACCTCATTCCACCAGAATTCAGAAGGTCCAAAGCCTTCCATCAAATTTCTAATAGGTTTATATTACTGACTGTGAATTTCTGCTTTATTCAGTTAAAGGATTATCACTGTCATGAATGAGGACTAGTCCTATCCCTACACAATGTTGACCAGGACATGGAACCAGCCCTTTCTTTTCTTTTACACACAAACACTCACTCACCCACATATGCACACAATCACCAACACACCCAGGTAATTTGTGCAATTAGCAGATTTTACAGAGTGTATGACAGGGTTATAACATTGCAACATAAAAATTAAAGTGAATACTAGAATTCTGGTTCTCCAAAGTCCTTAGCCTCTTCACCATCAGGACTTTCACCAACTTCATATTTCTATTTATTTTGACTGACAATTACTTTGTTACCTTAGTTTTTGGCATCTCATGTCATTAGAACTTTCCTCAGCTCATCCCCAGTAACACATTATTTTTCTTAACAAAGACCATTTTCTCCCTAATAAGAAAAATTCTAGTTCCCGTTGTTAGGATAATAAATGTTGTACTCTTCTGCAAAGGTTTAGAGGTTTGGGTATTGTCTAAGGGCAACTGGAGCCCACTGGAGGGTTTTAAATAGAGGTTCTTCTCGATTTAATATGTTTGAGTGATAGATCAGATGTGTTTGAGTGACAGATCACTCTGAGTATAGTGTGGAGAATGGATTGGAGGGGAGTGAGATTTGAAGCAGAAAGATTATTTAGGAGACAGTGGTAGTTGTCTAGGTAAGAAATGATGGGAATCTGAATAAGGATCGTGGCAATAAAGTGTTGGTACAGATGGAGATGGAGATGGATACAAGATGGATATAGTCAATAGGTAGAAACAACTTGGCAATTTGATTGGATATAAAAGTTCCCTCAGTTTCTGACTTGGAAACCTCTGGGAACTGTGGTGCCTTTTCTTAAATTAGAAAATATAGGAGGAGGAGCAGGCATGGGGGGAATCCTGAGCCCCACTGTGGTCATGTGGAGTTGAACTGCCTGAGGGACCCCTGCAGAGAGATCAAGCATATAAATGGGTATATTGGTGTGGAGCTCAGGAGAAATATCAGGGCAGGAGATACATATTTAGAGGTTACCATAGATGGGGATAGATGAGATTGCTCAAGGAAACAGTATAGAGGAAGAAGAGAAGGCGGCCCAAGGCAGAGTTCTAAGAATTCCAATATTTAAGAGACAAGTAAAGAGGAGGGACTTTGAAAGAAGAGAATAAATAACCAGAGAAAAAGAAAATCTGAAAGGTATAGTGTCACACAAGCTGTGTGGAGACAATATTTCAAAACAAAGGGAAGGCCTGAAGCTCACCTTTACAGATGAAGAAACTGAGATTAAGAAAGCTTAAGTAAGCCACTGAAAGATATACACACACAAGTAGGGATTCTGACTCAGAACTCTGTGCTTGTGGGCCTAATCTGTTGAGGAAGTAGAATCAAGAGAGAGAGAGAGATTGGGCTAAATTCTATAAATTCCAGCTCTATAGTTGTATAAATGAGGACGAAAGCCTGGAATGGAGTATATGGGTAATCACTGGTGAGCCCTGTAGTTATTTGTTCCTCTACTCCTAATAGCAGGACAGAGCAGACATGCAATGTTTGCTGAATTGAACATGGACATACAATGATTATTGCCAAAGCAAATTCATAGAATCCCATTAAATATCCATTAATACACAAGGCATTAGAGGTGTAGCTGAAACCTATTATTAAGTCATCATTAGCTGACTGACATCCACCCTGCCAAACTATTTTTATTTTTTCTCCAGTGGTTCTTACTTGGCCTGACCCCACAGAAAAAGAAGCCCAGTATCATCTGTATCTATCAGTATTATTATTATGAAAACATGACAAGTGGTTCATAAATGGGGTTATTCAATATCTGCAGTTACAAGGTGGTTCTGTGTGTCTGCATTTTGAACAATAAAATGATCAGAGATTAGACCTTGCTGCCTCCAGAGTCCCAAAAGAGAGATGCTTGGGTTTAGTTGTATTGAGAAAGATAACCCTACCCTACAAGTGAATACTTTCAAGAGAACTTCCTTCTTGCTGGAATACCCGGGGCAAGAGTCAGACAAATATGCTTGGCCACTTGTTGGTAAAGAGCCCACAGTGAGGGGAGGAGGATCTCTTTCTCATCATATCCCGCTTCAACGACTTTCATGTCTCCTTAACTCTATGTTTGGATCAGAGCTCACAAACCAAGAGACAGACCTGGTCTTATTGGTCCATTCAGTAGTTGAATATCATCTCAGCCTTTCATGTAGAGGTTTTATTTTTTAAGTCAAATGCCCCAATGTAAATCTATGCCTTCAAGACAGTATGTGATTCCACAGAAAAATTAAGCATGGAATTACCATATGACCCAGAAATTCCACTTCTGGGTATACAGCCAAAAGAATTGAAAGTAGGATCTTGAACAGATAATTGAACACCAATGTTCAAAGCAACATTATTCACAATAGCCAAAAGGTAGAAACAATCCAAGTCTCTACCAATAGATAAACAGATAAATAAAATGTGGTATATAGTTACAGTGTAATACTATGCAGCCTCAAAAAGGGATCAAATCCTGATACATGCTACAATATGGATGAACCTTAGAAACATTATCAGTTTAAGATAAAGAAAAAAAATCTTGAGATGGATAATGGTGATGGTTGCACAAAAATGTGAGTGCACTTAATGCCACTGAATTGTACACTTAAAATGGTTCAAGTGGTAAATTTTATGTTATGTATATTTTATCACAATTTATTTTAATTGGAAAGAGGCAGAGCTTGGAGATAAGAGGTAGTTGCAGTTCCAGTTCTGACATTTACAGGCTGTGTGACCTGGGGAAAGTCATTTAGCCTAAGACTCAGTTTTCTCATCTCTAAAATGGACAATAATCTCTACCTTGCATGGTTGTCCTGACGTTTAGAGATAATATATGTAAAGCACCTGGCAACATATCTGATATTGCATGAGTGCTCATTAAATGGTATGTTTATGAACCTGAAAAAAAAATACACATCCCAATTCAGAGGATGATATATGCAAAAAACAAATTGACTTTCCAAAATTTGAAGTTATATACATAAATTATTTAGATTACTCTGAGATTTGCTAAAGAAAAACTGTTTAATATCAAAATAACTTATTCTAAACTTTAGCTTCACCATCATCTCTGATTTCTAATTTGGCCGTAAGTCTTAGCAGTAAAACGCTGCCTCCCTGTGGGTCTGAATTTCTGAGCTCTGAGAGCCAAAGGATTATTCTGTTTTTCATCTCCCTTTGGGTTTCAGCTTACTAATATTTTCATTAAACATTTAATTACTTTGCCATTAAGCGATTCTCTGTTCCATGCTCAATTCAAAGCTAAACGAGTGGAAAGATTTAATATAACTCTTACAGTAAAATATCTAGGGTTGGAATTAATCCCTAAATTATCTGAAAATAGACATAACTTTAGGGAGACACACTAAGGAGAAAGCAATTCCTTGTGTGCCGTTTTGTTAGGGAACAAAGAAGGTTGGAGGCGCAAAACAGCTCTCTTCGGAGGAGGCCCCCAGTGAATTAAGGTTAAAAGGATTTGCCCTTGCAGGACCCCAGGTCTCTAATTGGGAACTTCAATTCCTGTAATCCAGAAGGATTGGGACCAGATGCTTCTAGATTATTGCCAAAGCCCACAGGTGACTCGTAAGGAAAAAACAATTAGTATCAAAAAAAAAAAAAAAATCACCTTCAGATAGATAGTAAAGAGGCATTTAATGAAACCTGATACAAGCCCAGATCAGGAAAGGTGCTTAGTGAATATTCAGTCATTAGCAAAAAAGAGGAAAGTCTATGTATTTCTCTCTTCAGTTTTAATCTTACTAAATATCTGAGGTTTTTCTTTCAAAGTACATTAATTTGCTACTTTAAAGGGAATACAAGAGTGATTAGACCTATATTTAGGAAAGATGGCTTTCTTTGTAACTCCACAATCTTTAAGAGTAATAAAAATGAAAAAATCACATAAAGAACTCAGATTTCATACACTTTTGTTCCTCTAACACACAAAACCTGTGCAAAGCATCTAAAATCTTCCAAGCATTATGATACGACTTACATGTGGTTTCCGAAAAATAAAACAAACTACTAAATACAACAAAAAATAAACAGACTCACAGATATAGAGGATAAACTAGTGGTTACCAGTAGGGAGAGGGAAGGGGATAGGGACAAGATATGGGTAGGGGATTATGAGGTACAAACTATTGTGTATAAAATAAATAAGCTACAAGGATATATCATACAACACAGGCAATATAGCCAATATTTTATAATAACTATAAATGGAGTATAACCTTTAAAAATTGTGAATCACTATGTTGTACACCTGAAACTTACATAATATTGGAAATCAGCTATACCTCAATTATAAATTAATTAATTAATTAAATCTTATAAGCCCATTAAACTGCAAGAGCAATCCAAGCAAGGGAGATGGGTATGGAAGTAAGGTTCTAGAAATAAGGCTCCAAACTTACACTGGTTCTCAGCCTGGGCTGCACATTGTAATCATCTGAGGAATTTTTTTAAGTACCAATGCCTGGAGCCTACCTATGAAGATTGTGGTGTAATCGGTCTGGGGACAGCCTGGGAATTGGTATTTTCAAAAACTCCCCAGGTGATTCTAAAGTGCAACCAAAGACAAGAACTACCTTTCAAAAACAAATGGACTTGAGGACACAGGGAGGGGGAAGGGTAAGCTGGGATGAAGTGAGAGAGTGGCATGGACATATATACACTACCAAACGTAAAATAGCTAGCTAGTGGGAAGCAGCCACATAGCACAGGGAGATCAGCTCAGTGCTTTGTGACCACCGAGAGGGGTGGGATAGGAAGGGTGGGAGGAAGACGCAAGAGGGAGGAAATATGGGGATATATGTATATGTACAGATGATTCACTTTGTTATAAGGCAGAAACTAACACACCACTGTAAAGCAATTATACTCCAATAAAGATGTTAAAAAAAAAACACAGAAGGATGGAAAACAATCTACTGCTTTCAGAACCAGCTACATACAAAATTTTCATGGGCCAGTGCAAAATGAAAATGTGAGGCCATTTATTCAAAAATTATTAAGAACACAAGAAGAACATTAAACCAAGCATGGCGTTCTTCTAAGCTTAGGGCCCTTCTAAGCTCAGGGCCCTGTATGACTGCACAGGACACAAACCTGTGAAACAAGCCTTGCTTCCATTCTTTTATTTTACTTTAGAACAAGTCTCTTTGGAATGGCTAGGAAATATGTCATCTTTCTCAATGTGGTATTCATTTTGTCTCTAAGATCTCACAAATAACTGAACTCTGCACAATAGTATTGTCTATTTAAACAACTCGATTTGCCTTGAAAGCTCCTTCACTTTGTCAAGACTAATAAAAGGCTGAACCACAGAACTGATACGTAGAGACACTTGGGACTTACACTTCATATCCCAACCAAAACAGGAAAAACATCTTACCTATGAAATATGAACTGTGAATGCAGGCTTCTTGGTCTAGAAAGCAAAGCAAAACAAAACCAAACAAACAAAAAAAACCCCTCTGAGTCTGGAATTGTTAGACTCTTTTAAAAGACTAATTCTCACATCGTTCCCCCACACACCTGGCAATTATCACACAACTTTTATTAGCCAACATCTACAGTAAAGACTCAAACTTCCAAGCCTCAGTTTACTTATTGTTCTTATATATTATTGTCCTTTTCTATTTATCAATTAGTGATTTTTAAGTCTTATTATAATTTCTGGGCAAACGTAGTAATCAAAACAGTGTAGAAACTCCCTAATTGCAAATTTAGTCAAACACTCTAGTCTTTTAAAGGATCACTTCCATTTCTCTCTTTCAAGGCCAAACTATCCTTTATACAATGTTAGGAGAGCCCTCTGGTGGCCAAAGTAAAATTCTAACATCAGCAAATTTAAAGAAATGGAGCACAATAGAAAATTTTCCGAAATGAACAATTCCAAAAGAGGCATAGCTTCCATACCTCTCCTCACCCAACTTATCCTCTTATTGCTATTGGAACTACTAGGGGAAGATGTGGGATTATATTAGAGAGAAGCAGCTGTGAAAAACAAGGCCTGATCTGCGGGGGGCAGAGGATTCCAGTCAGATTCCTAATTAGTTCTCAAGATGCTCACTCGCCTCACCCTAACCTCCTCCATGCACACACGCGCGCGCGCGCGCACACACACACCCACACACACACCTCAGCCTCTACCCAATAGTCCTAATCCTCTATGTCCTTCCCATTTTCTTTTTTTCAGTTTTCCACTGCTTGAGATCCATTTGGGTTAGTAAGCAACTTCTTTTTAAAAAGCAAATATCTCTGGATTCCACTGAGTCTACATAATAAATAGACCAATGGTTCTCAAACTGTGGTCCTCAAACCAGCAGCATGAAGATTACTTGGGGACTTGTTAGAAATGAAAATTCAGGGGCCTACCCCAGACCTACTAAATCAGAAACTGGGGGTGAGGGTCCAGTAGTCTGTGTTTTCACAAGCCAACCAGAGGATTCTGATGTATGCCAAAGTTCAAGAAACACTCGCTTACACTGTAGGCTCTTCTTTCTTATTTACTTTTTCTCATGATTTTTATATATTTTTATTTTTTAATAAAAATTGTATATATTTAAGGTATATAGCATGATATTTTGAAATACATATATAGAGTGAAATGCTTACTACGGTCAAATTAATTAACATATCCATCTCCTCATATAGTTACCATTTATGTGTGCATATGGTGAGAGTACCTGAGATTTACTCTGAGCAAATTTCCAGTTCCAACACAGTATTATTGAATATTAACTACATTCATCATGCTGTACATTAGATCTCTAGACTTATTCATCCTACATAGCTGCAATTTTGTACCCTTTAACCAACATCTCCCCATTTCCCCCATCTCCCGGCCCCAGATTCATTCGTGTTGTCACAAATGGCAGAATCTCCTTTCTTAAGGCTGAATAATATTCTACACTTTTGGTTCTTCTAGTGAAATGAATTTCATTTCTGAGTTGCCCAAACTAAATGTGACTCAAGGAGCTTGCCCTAAATCCAGATAGATTCACAGAACCCATCCTTGGATGTTCTGATTCAGTGGGTCTAGGGTGGGATCCAGAAATGTTTTTAACAAGCAACCCAGGTGATTCTGATGCAGGTGGTGCAAAGACCATATTTCCCAAATCACTGACATAATGCGTGGGATGGGTAATTCTAGAACATGGAGTACATTAGGAGGATGTTAGACTTGAGTGGGGAGCCACAAGGTGGGAAGCATTTAGGATAGTATGGGAGTCCTGGATCCTCAGGAAAGGGTATAGAAAGGGAAGTTGGCACTAGTGAAATATAAATTTTTCTTGTTTAAAATATTTTGCCGAGGGTTGGCTCTGCCTCAGAAAAGCAGAAAACCTCTACTTCCCTCTCATCTCTATACTCATGACTCCTTGCTTCCAAGCCCCAGAAATCAGGCTGGAGTCATTATAAATGTCATTATGGTTTAATCGAGGTTTTGTTGCCTACCCAGAGAAATTAATCCTCACATATGACCCTTTTAATAGGAATGCGTCCTGATTTACAAAGATGTAAAAGAAATTTTTGGAATACAACCAATTTATAAGTTGGGTCTTGCCTAATTCAGTTAATTTTTCATAATTGTGTGCTGAACTTATGTCAAATAGTGATTAGGAAAGAGTTTTACAGAGAGTAGGTACCAAATTAATATTTAATTTGATTTGAACTTTAGAATGTATAATTACTGTTTATCTAGCCCTAAATCTTACTAAGTAGTAGTTTTTTTATTGCTGCCATATCCCACAATATACAATAAAAAGCAGCCACATACATTAACATATAACTAAAACATGCATTGTATACCTCTATTAATGTTACATACATCCCAATGCACAATGTTTTATATAATCATCTTATATAATATGCATATATTACATGTACTTTATATAATATAGTGTAATGCATATATATGTTAAATCAGTTTGGGTACAAACACTACCATGCGATGTTATGTGGCAGTACACTGTTTTTACCACCTTAGCACTAAAGGGATTAGAAGGATATAAACATTGGGTCCCATTATTCATACCATTTATTCAAAACAATATTTTGAAAAGAATATCTGACATAATTTTCATAACCTTTTAAACATATCTTACAGATTTTTCCCAGAATATTCCAAAACTTGAATTCTAAAGGAACCCATGGCCAAATGCTACATTCTGAACAGCAAATGTGGCTTGTGGTTTCCAAGTGGACCAGGTCAAGGTCACTTCCTCATCTGCCCTGCAAAGACCAATTCAAAGCAACCTCATCTCCAACAAGAGGACAAATCATTTTATTCTAAAACAGCAACCCAAAATTATTAGCCAAAAATACTTCCTGTTTGTGCCCCTTGAGGAATTGATTTTTTAAATCTCTTCCCATAAGCCTGCTTCCACCACAGCTCCCAGAGGAGGCAGACAAGGAGGGAGCCTTCCATTAACTGAACTGGGCTTTCCCTGTGTGGGAGGAAGCTGGGTGTGACTCAGTAGGAAGAAAACCTGTATTCCTGATCCACCTGGCCAAGCCAACCCATCCTCCCCTGGGAATGCTCTGGCAACCCCTTTCCTCTTGGACTGCATCCAGCTAACACCCCTCCCCCATTAGAAACGAATGCTGCTTTAAGCTGATCACACCGCTTAGCATTCCCAGCTTAGGTTCTGTTCTGAGTGTTAAGGGTCCCCAAGTGGATATTTTAACATGGAATCTGCTTTTTTTCCCTTGGTCTTTTGAAACATCCATAAACACCTAATAACTTTTCTTACCAGAAATACTGTAGCCATTGTAAAAACTCAAATGCAATTCAGCGCCTTGGGACCTCCCTCTCCAGCCTCCATTCCACCCTTTCAAAAAAGTCCTTCAACAGCTAAGACCATTCCAAAAGTTCATCAAGCCAACCAAAATCACAAAACAAAACAAAAAACCCCAGGGCATTTAGGTAGTAAATACCATATTTCTCAAAAACACTCCCAAGAAAGCCTCAATAACTTTTAGTGAAAGCAAAAGCATTCCCTTGTAAGATGAGAGATGAATAGCACTTCAGAGATGAAGTAGGTCTTTTCATTCTGAAAGTAAATGTACCTTGGAATTTAAAGCTCTAGAAGGCCGAGGAGGATAGAGTCCAAGAATTCAGCCTTTCAGCACAAGCCAAAAGATACTAGGAGACTCCCACCCACCTCTGAGAGTGATGGCTAGTTCTTGCTGCAGCGCTGTAGCACCACCTCGTGTGCAAAAGCTTTTTGTTTTGTTCCGTTTCCTCAAGAACCAAGTGGAAGCATACATGCCTCTGTGCTGTGAATCATGGAGTCTTCACTAGTTTTCAGAAGAGACTGAGGTAGAGAAAGACCAGAAAGACCATCCCTGACTTCCCCTGGCAAGAAGGAGGAA
>NW_006799221.1:737380-747905 GCF_000442215.2 Lipotes vexillifer | reverse complement strand
GAATGCACTGTAAACAGCGTCTCCAGCACAGCCCTTAGCATGTTGTATTGCGACTATTATTTTTACTATCCACCTGACACCCTCTTGACTGTGAGCTCCTGAGGGAAGAGGCTGTCATCCATCTCTGCATTCCCAAGGTATCCCAGCCTTTGGCACAGAGGTATCCCAGCCTTTGGCACATGGCAGAGACTCAAAAAACGTCTGACAAATGAAAGAACTCAGTG
The DNA here is from genome assembly GCF_000442215.2 of Lipotes vexillifer. Lineage (NCBI taxonomy): Eukaryota > Metazoa > Chordata > Mammalia > Artiodactyla > Lipotidae > Lipotes > Lipotes vexillifer. The sequence goes on along the minus strand of NW_006799221.1, from coordinate 747,681 downwards.
GAATTTTTAGATCAGAAAACAAATCAGCCATAACATCAATACTAAATGTTTTCTACCAATTAGCTCTGCAGGGTGAATCGCAAAACTTTACCATTAGAATTTGATCAAATATAAGAAATTAAACCAACTTTGAAACACAAAGGTACATTGATGTGACTGGAAATTTCACTGGTGGAAAATTAAGTAATTCCTAATTGGATTATCTGAAGGATAAATTATGATATAAATGAGAAGGTTTTAAATAGATCATCCAAGCCCTAACACTCAAACAAAGACACCAGGATCATCCTACAAATGCTCACAAACCTAAATTACACCTCCTATAGTATATCATTACACAATTAGAGGTATTTTGGAGAATCTTATAGTGATAAGACAATCTAGGGGTACTCATAACTACCCAACTTCTTTCTAGGAGTCCTATGTAATGCTCTAACATTCAGAAAGTAAATAAATCTGATTTATTAGAGTCACTCAGTGGAACCAAATGTAAAATAGATAGCTAGTGGGAAGCAGCTGCATAGCACAGGGAGATCAGCTCAGTGCTTGGCGACCACCTAGAGGGGTGGGAGAGGGGGAGGGAGATGCAAGAGGGAGGGGATATGGGGATATATGTATATGTATAGCTGATTCAATTTGTTATAAAGCAGAAACTAACACAACATTGTAAAGCAATTATACTCCAATAAAGATGTTTAAAAAAAAAAAGAGTCACTCAGTGGAGAGTTTTGCCTGATACAACAAAGAAATTACAGCCAATTCACATACACCCTTCATCTGTGGAGAACCATAACAATGAATTCAGCAAGCCAAAAAAACTTTAACAAAATTACACAGGCCTCAGCTTCCAAGAACAGTCTCTCCATCCAAAACTCTTACAAATTCCAAGGCAAAGAGAACAGTGTAACTAATTCTAACTAAAATAAAAACCAGCTGCCTAAAGCACTATAGTAACTATATATAAAAATTTAAGAACAATGCTCTGTGATTTAAGGAAGGATAGAGAAAGGTAGAGAACATAATTGTAGGGAGAAGAGGTGAGTTTGAGAATAACTCCAGCCTGCTTCTGACTTTCAAAGTTCTGCTTTAACAACAGTTCGAAGGAACTACTCTCTGATATACTGATTTCTGACCCAAAACCTTCAACAGTGACAATCATTCCTAATGGATTCAATGACAAAAATCACATAGATGGCATCGTTACAAAGCCCTGATTACTGAAACAACCACATCAATGTCCTGGAAACAAGATGTATGCATTTTATCACAGATAAAAATCAGAATAGCCATCTGTTTAACATACTCTTCATCCATAAAGTATATGAGATACATAGTGGCCTTCTGTGCTTCTATAATTAACTATTACTTTCCTTATTAAAGGTGCCAGTTAAATCTTAGAGAACAGATGCCTTTTAGGACTTTAGGAGAAGGAAAATAAAAGGGCAACAGCGAGCGAGGCTTAAACAGCAGCTGTGCCTATATGAAAAGATGCTCAACATCACTAATTATTAGAGAAATGCAAATCAAAAGTACAGTGAGGTGCCACCTCACACCAGTCAGAATGGCCATCATTAAAAAGTCTACAAATAATAAATGCTGGAGAGAGTGTAGAAAAAAGGGGAACCCTCCTACACTGTTGATGGGAATGTATTGGTGCAGCCACAATAAATTGGTGCAGCCACTATGGAAAACAGTATGGAAGTTCCTCAAAAAACTACAAATAGAGTTGCCACATGATCCAGCAATCCCACTCCTGGGCATATACCCAGACAAAAATATAATTTGAAAAGGTACATGTACCCCTATGTTCATAGCAGCACTATTTACAATAGCCAAGACAGGGAACCTAAATGTCCGTCAACAGGTGACTGGATAAATAAGATGTGGTATATATACAATGAACTACTACTCAGCCATAAAAAAGAAAGAAATAATACCATTTGCAGCAATATGGATGGACCTAATTATTGTACTAAGCAAAGTAAGTCAGAAAGAGAAAGACAAATGCCATATGATATCACTTATATGTGGTATCTAAAATATGACACAAATGAACATATCTACAAAACAGAAACAGACTCACAGACATAGAGAACAGACTTGTGGCTGCCAAGGGGGAGGGAGGTAGGGGAGGGAAGGAATGGGAACTTGGAATTAGCAGATGCAAATGATTATATATAGGATGGATAAACAACAAATTCCTACTGTATAGCACAGGGAACTATATTCAGTATCCTGTGATAAACCATAATGGAAAGAATATGAAAAAGAATACATATGTATAATTGAATCACTTTGCTGTATAGCAGAAATTAACACAACATTGTAAATCAACTATACTTCAATAACAATTTTTTAAAAAGCAGCTGTGCCTGAAAACTTAATTCTTTTTGTAATTGGATATTTTTATATAATTCATAGTAAGATGACCATTCACAATGAGATAACACAGTGAGGGAAGACTGTACTAAGTTACTTAGTGATGCCAGTAATGTCAACCTAAAATAAATACTTGGAGCTCCAACAAGTATTCCCCACCAGCTGCGGGAAAACTTTGTGTCTGTTTTATTTGAATTTTTGCAAATCAAAGGCACACTAGAAATGCTGAGGTGCTATGTGGACCTTTTTTTATAGCAGCCCTAGGAAGTAAATTGAAATAACTAACTCCCTCCCTTAACACAAGGAATCCAGAAAACCTAATCAGGATCGCATTAGGCAGAACTGAGACTGGCATGTGGAGAGTCTTTGTTCCAGTCAAGTTGAAGGTCTCTTGTATATCTAGCTCTCTGCTAGGCACCATGATATGAAAACAAAATATAAGATTCAGTCCCTGTCCGCAAGAATTAGAGTCTAATTAGGAAGAAAAGATATACCTATGAAACACTTCTGAGCCAGAGATCATGATAATACACTTCTAAAGTACTTCCAATGCTGCATGTCTCTGCAGATTCACCTGCACTTTGTCACCACCATCAAGATAGGACTGGACTGTTTATCTGGATGAAACAGCACACTGGGAACTTGAGGGATTTACATGGTTCCTGATCAAACTATAGGAAGAGCAAAGTAATTCTACCAGCACTCAATCAGTGTCAGGGAATAGGAGATTCTCTGGCTCCATGGTTCCTAAATGTTAGTGTACATAACTAACATAACTAACATTAATGAAAATTCATTAATGAAAATCTAATTAACATCTATTAAGAGATTGCTGTGGGACAGACCCTGTGTTTAACACATCACACATATTACCTCATTTAATCCTCAAAACAGACAAGAGACTGAAACAGCATTAATTTGTCCAAAGTCACACTAGGACTAGAAGCTGAGTCATCAGACCCCAGAACCCGTGCTCACAGAGCAGAGAGCAGGGGCTCCCTACCCTGACTGTACCTTTGTATCACCTGAAGAGCTTTTTAAAAAAACTTGGGTGGTGTCCTCCACCAAACCCAAAGAATCAGAATCTCTGGTAATAAAGTCAGAGCAGTAGTTATTTTTTTAAAAAGTCTTGCCCAGGTACTGCCAATATGCAGTCAGGGTTGAAAGCATAGCTGTTTCATGCCCCTGAGAGTCTGGGATGAGGCCTGGCATCTTTAGCTTCAACAATCAGCCCAGGGGAATCTAATAGAGCTGGTCCACAGTCACAACTTAAGAAAAACTAGTCTGGGGCAATGGTTCTCCAACTTCAGCATACATCCAAATCACCTGGAGGGCTTATGGCAACAGCTTACTGGACCCCACATTCATTTATTTTTTTATTTTTTTTTTATTGAAGTCTAGTTGATTCACAATGTTGTGGCCATCTCTGCTGTGCAGCAGTGACTCAGTTATACATGTATATGTATTCTTTTTTAAAATATTCTTTTCTATTATGGTTTATCCCAGGAGATTGGATATAGTTCCATGTGCTATATATAGAACCTTGTTGTTTATCCATTCTAAATGTAATAGTTTGCATCTACCAACCCCAAACTCCCAGTTCATCCCTTTCCCTATCTCCCCCTTGGCATCCACAAATCTGATCTCTATATCTGTGAGTCTGTTTCTATTTTGTATACAGGGTCATTTGTGCTGAATGAACCTTCAGAGTTTCTGATTCAGGAAGTGTGGGATGGGGCCTAAGAATGTACATTTCTAACACATGGCCAGATGGTACGGTTCCAGGGAGACCACACTTTGAGAATTACTTTGCTCTTTTGAAAAATCACAGAGGACATCAACTATACTTCAATTTAAAAAAAAAAAAACACAGAGAAAAAAACAGGTAGACAAACAGTCATTTGGGTATCTCCATATGTGTCTAATTTTTGTAGGAATTTGTTCTTTCTATCTTTTGATAAATACTCATACGTTTCCACAGTGTGTCAAACACTGTACTAGACTCTGGGATTTGAATATGTATCCTGCTCTCAGGAACTTATAACTTAGAATCACAATCACCTACTGTGACTAAAGAACATAGAATCCATAGGAACCCGAAGGAGGAAGCGCTCAATTCTGCATAAAAACAGGGAGAGGTTAGAATGAAAGAAAAGCTCATTTCATGGCCACAGGGATGCTTGAATGTTGAATGTTGACAGTGAAGTACTACACGCTGCCTAGATTGACAGGGTGGTGAAGGGCATTCCAGGTTACCTTGGAAATTCAAGTCATTATAAGGCTGGTGCATGGTGTCTAAGGTAGGCATGGTGAGAACAAAGTCTGAGCAGAGAACTGACCATGGAGGATGGTGGAAGGAGCTTAGGTTTTATCATGCAGGCAATGGGGAGTCCTTACATGGTTTTAAGATGGAGAGTAACACAATAAGATTTTCACAACTCAAGTTGCAGCACAAAAAAACTGAGAGATGTGGGGAAGATCTGAGTCAAAGAGACAGTCTAGGCAAGAGGAGATCAGGGTATGTACTAAAGCAATAGCAGTGGATATGAAGAAAAAAAGGTGGACATCTTAGATTTTGTGGAAGTAAAATCAGCAACAAATAGGATGTAAGGCCTAGAATGACTCCCAAGTTTCTGGCTTGGGTTACTGGTAGACTATGCAGCTGTCACAAAGATAGAAAAAAACAAGATGAAGGGTGAGTTTGGGGAGAAATAACAACAGTTAACATTTATAAGGTAATATCAAGCATTTTGCCAAGTGTCTTACATGCTTTATCTCATTTAATCTACAAAAACTTGGAGCAATAAACACAATTATTCTCATTTTATAGCTGAGGAAACTATGATTGAAAGAGGAAAAGTAATTTGCCCAGGTTATATGGAGAATAAGTGGTAGAGCTGAGAATCAAGTGGCAGAGCTGGCCCATTTAGCTACACCAGGGGTCAGCAAACTTTCTATAAAGGCTTTGTGGACCATTTGATCTCTGTTGCAACTACTCATCTCTGTCATTGTAGGGGAAAGCTACAGCCAAACATGAGCAATAACATAAACAGTGGGTGAGGCTGTGTTACAATAAAACTTTCTGTATAAACACTGAAATTTGAATTTCATATAATTTTCATGTGTTATGAAATATTATTCTTTTGATTTTTCCCAACTATTTAAAGAGCATTTTGAGTTCTCAGGTCATATAAAAACAGGCAGTAGCCCAGATTTGGCCCATGGACCTCAGTTTGCCAACCCCTGAGCTCTAGAGGACTACTTCTGAGAAAGATTACTTTCCACTTTGGAATGCTGTGTTCAGAATGCCTATGGAATGCCCAGGAAATGTCCTGTTGGCAGTGGCATAAATGGATCTAAAGTTCTGAAGACACAACTGGGCTAGAGACCTGAATTTGGGAATCATTCACATACAGGTGGCTAAATATAAAATTTTAAGGATTAGATGAGATTCCCCAGAGGACAGCAAGTAGAGTGAGAAAAGAAGAGAACTGAACTATGGGTGATACCAAAACTAAGAGCACAGGAGAAATGGAAAAGCCAGAAAAAGAGACTAAGAAGAACAAGAGAAATAAGAGAAGGACTAGAAGCGAGTACTGTCATGGAAGCCAGAGTCAAAAGGGGAGAGGGGGTGATCAGCAAGAGTAAAGGCACCCTCCTCTACTGTTTGTGCGAATACAAATTGATACAGCCACTGTGGAGAACAATATGGAGGTTCCTTAAAAAACAAAAAATAGAGCTACCATATGACCCAGCAATTCCACCCCTAGGCATATATCTGGAGAAAACCAGAATACAAAAGGACGCCTGCACCCCGATGTTCACTGTAGCACTATTTACAATAGCCAGGACATGGAAGCAACCTAAATGTCCATCGACAGATGAATGGATAAAGAAGATGTGGTACATATATACAAAGGAATATTACTCAGCCATAAAAAGGAATGAAATTGAGTTATTTGTAGTGAGGTGGATGGACCTAGAATCTGTCATACAGAGTGAAGTAAGTCAGAAAGAGAAAAACAAATATCGTATAATAACACTTTTATGTGGAATCTAGAAAAATGGTACAGATGAACTTATCTGCAAAGCAGAAATAGAGTCACAGATGTAGAGAACAAACTTACAGTTACCAAGGGAGGAAGAGGGGATGGGATGAATTGGAGGGATGGGATGAATTGGTAGAATGGGATTGACATATATGCGCTACTATGTATAAAATAGATAACTAATCAGAACCGACTGTATAGTACAGGGAACTCTACTCAGTGCCCTGTGGTGACCTAAATGGGAAGGAAATCTGAAAAAGAGTGGATATATGTATGCATATTACTGATTCACTTTGCTGCACAGCAGAAACTAAGACAACATTGTAAAGCAACTATACTCCAATAAAAATTAATTTAAAAAAAGAGTTGGGCATCCCTGGTGGCGCAGTGGTTGAGAGTCCACCTGCCGATGCAGGGGACGTGGGTCCGTGCCCCGGTCCGGGAAGATCCCACATGCCGCGGAGCGGCTGGGCCCGTGAGCCATGGCCGGTGAGCCTGAGCGTCCGGAGCCTGTGCTCCGCAACGGGAGAGGCCACAACAGTGAGAGGCCCGCGTACCGCAAAAAAAAAAAAAAAAAAAAAAAAAAAAAAACCCAGCAAGCAGGCTTGAGTCCCAAATGAGCCCAAAAGAAAAATAATACCTTACCTAAGGCAGTCTAGCAGCCAGGAAGAGGTGGAACAGGTAGGATGATTAGAATGCAAGCCCGATGACATGGAACTGCTCCAGAGAAAGCAAATGAACACCTGAATAAATAATAAAGGCGCTTAAGATGTCATAATGCAGCACTTCCTCCTCTGAGACCAGACGAAGGGAAGTGAGAGAGAAGGCAGATTTTGATGAGTTATATACATGAGGTGAGAAGTTGAAGGAGCATGCCCCTAAATGGCCTCAATTATGCGTGTGCGTGTTGATGCATTTGCAGAGAGGAGAGGGTGATGGAATAGGACACACAAGGAGCTGCTGGATGAAATCATGCAATTATGGGGATCAAACCTCTACAAATGTATCTCCAACCTCCCCTGAGTATGGAGATAAGTATGATTTTTCATCAGCAGTACTTAGCAGCAAGGATATAGATACAGAGAAGGCAGACAGATGTATGGATTGGCATTTTCAGTGAGAAAAAACTAGGGATCTGCAGGGAGAAAAGATTGAGGGTGCTGGGCCCACATCTTCTAGGTTTTTCAAATCTTGGGTCACAATTTATCAGTGGATCATAAAATCAATTTAGTGGGTGATGTCCAGCACTTTAAAAAATTGCAGTTAAATGGAATGGAACAAAAAGTAACAGAGTAAATTTCACTTTTAGTAACTTTTGTTTCAGTTAAGCATATCCATATATGTATTGTATACTGAGTTGTAATATAAAAGGTAGTTTTCATAATGGAATATAGTCAGAAAGTTTGAAAACTGCTGGTCTAGGCTATAGAGAAAAATGAAGTTATATTAGTCACCAGAGTTTCTGGAAGATATTTTGGTTTCCTTTCTATCGGGTATATGATAGAGTTGTACTTCCTTGTACTCCTTGAAGTTAGGCATGGCCATGTAACTTGTTTTGAACAATGAAAAGTGAGCAGAAGAGACATGAATCTGGCTTCAAGAGTTGGTACACTATTCGCCACCTTTCTTTCCCTGTCACTGCTTTAGGCAGTGTTCCAGATGTTGCTCCTCCATCAGCCCAAGTTTCAGAATAAGGAGACGTGGATCAGAGCATCCAGCCAACTCACAATAGATGTGTAATATAGGTAATAAAGCTTTGTTGTTATAAACCATTAAGATTTGAGGCTTGTTTATTACTGCAGCCTAACTTAGCCTATGTTGTCTGATATAGAAGTCAAGTCTAGAAGGAGATAGTAATCTAAGAGAAAACGGAGGGATCAAGGAACATCTTGCACATAAGTACTCAGTACATCCTGACAGTCTATCAGAAAATATATTGGCAGGTAATTGGGAGCTAATTATATAATGTAGCTACAGTGAAGAAAAGTATAAAGATGGAACGTAAAATTGTTGAAGGGGGATTCAAGCTGCTCCTTGGAAGATGAATTGAATGGACAGAAGAAATTGGGCCTATTTAGTGAGTGGGAAACAGAAAGAGCTAAGGGTAGTAAGAATGGCATCTGGGGCAGAAGGGTGTTGTGGGCCCAGAAATGAGACATCATCTTACCAGAGCAGAGAGTTCATGTTAGAATAGGAGAAAATACAACTGGAAAAGGAGGGTAGGATCCAATTTTGGATAGGTTTTCAAAATTATACTTGAAATATATGAAATTAAATAAAAATAAGGTATGTAAAGCTCTTAGCACAATGTCTACTCATAATTAAGGACATGGCTTATATTTGTTGCTGTTATTATTGATGTCAACGTGCAATAAAGAACTGTGGGAGATTTTTAGAAGTGATGTACCATGAAAGCTTTGAACTAATCTGGCAGTTGTGCACAGGATAGACTGAAGAAGGGACAAGTAAATATTACAAAAATAATGAGGAGGCAGTGGTACAGGAGTAAGGCAATGATTGAAAAGGAAGGAAAAAAATAAGTTCCACCTAACTACTATTTTTTTTTCTGTTAGCCACTTCTCCACACAGCCACAAAGTGAACACTCATAAAAGCAAAACTTCCCATGTTAAGAACCTGTAAAAATAGGGTTCAATAATCCTATTAAGGCATTCAGGGATTATTCCAACAGTCTCTGGGGTGATTCAGATTTTTTTGTGCTTCTGTGAAAAATGAGATTAGGCAGCAGAGGAACCATTTAACCAACCCTTAGCCTGCTCTGCTTAGACCCTGAAACCCCCAGTGCTACCCACACTTGGGGAGTATTCCAATTCCTCAGAAAGCCTGTTTTTACAAACTCCACCTAATGCCATGGATCTACCCACACACCAGGTGGTAATGAAGCCTGCAACTTCTGAAGAGAAGATAGACCTAGTCCTTTCCATGGTGACTTTCTCTCCCTCACTTAGTTAGGGTTGTCTCCACTTCTGTGTAGGACACAACCATTCCAAAGTATCTGAGAACTTCAGCTGGTGGCACGAAGGCTAACTGGCCTGCTTTCAAAAGTTTAATTACTCGACCTCCACCAAATAACTATATTGTTACTGTGTTGCAGGTTAGAACAAGTAGCTTATATAAACAGTACCTTTGGTTCTTTTCTTAAAAATTTTATTTATATTTGGCTGCATTCGGTCTTTGTTGCTGCATGTGGGCTTTCTCTAGTTGTGGCAAATGGGGTCTACTCTTCATTGCGGTGCACCGGCTTCTCATTGCGGTGGCTTCTCTTGTTGCGGAGCATGGGCTCTAGGCTTGCAGGCTTTAGTAGTTGTGGCGTGTGGCCTCAGTAGTTGCAGCACACAGGCTTCAGTAGTTGTGGTGTGCAGGCTCAGTAGCTATGGCTCATAGGCTCTAGAGCACAGGCTCAGTAGCTGTGGTGCATGGGCTTAGTTGCTCTGCAGCATGTGAGATCTTCCTAGGCCAGGGATCGAACCCATATCCCCTGCAATGGCAGGCAGATTCCTAACCACTGCACCACCAGGGAAGTCCCATGTGTTTTTTGTTTTTTTTTTAACATCTTTATTGGAATATAGTTGCTTTACAATGTTGTGTTAGTTTCTGCTGTATAACAAAGTGAATCCGTTATACATATACATATATCCCCATATCTCCTCCCTCTTGTGTCTCCCTCCCACCCTCCCTTTGGTTTTGTTTTTTTTTTGCCGTACGTGGGCCTATCACTGTTGTGGCCTCTCCCGTTGCGGAGTACAGGCTCCGATGCGCAGGCTCAGCGGCCGTGGCTCATGGGCCTAGCCATTCCGCGGCATGTGGGATCCTCCCGGACCGGGGCACGAACCCGTGTCCCCTGCATCGGCAGG
>NW_006799221.1:702542-737345 GCF_000442215.2 Lipotes vexillifer | reverse complement strand
TTCAGCAGGGTAATCTTGAGCAGCTTCTAAAGTGTTCTGTGTCTCAGTTTGCTGCTCTGTGCACCAGCAAAACAGTTGTATTCACTTCACAGGGAGGATGCAAGTCTTAATTAATGTTTGTAAAACACTCTGACATCCTTTAATGAAAAGTGCCATATCTAAGTGACGTATAATTAGAGGCAGGTTTGTCTCCATCATCCTTGAGAGAAGAAAGCCACATGGAAGCAATAATTTGCATGTCTATCATTGTTTCTTGTTCATTGACCAAGTTCTTGACAAATACATGTTACCATCCTAACTTTCTCATTAAGAAAGCAAGTCTTTAACAGCTAAAAATAACACACACAAAATTACCACATCATCTCCTACTTCTCCAGCCAAGGATACATTCTCCTCTTCCACAAGACCAGCAAATCTGGGATCCACTCCAGCTTACTTCAATGCAGCAGGGAGGGGGGCGGATATCAGGATAGAAAGTGGTAAATGACTTGCCCAAGGTCAATACAAATTTGGCCCCAGAAACTTTTACTCCAATTCTATAGCTCTAATTCTTCTCCCTCAAAATAGTCTGAATTGATGAATCAAGTCACCAAACAGAATTTAAAAGGCAGAAGAGATACCGTTTTTTCTGGTTGGACCATTAGACTTTTCTGAAATAGAAGTTATTTTGTATGCCAACCAGGGTAAGGACTCCTGGAATGTCCTAATTAAGTGAATACGGGCCAATGAGTTCTCTTCCAAAATATTTTAGTTTTGCAAGTAATGTCCCTTCCATATCTGGGAAAGAGCATTTCTAAATACATAGCAGATTTCTCCTATTTTCCTTGGAAGCCTTCCCCGAGCTGTTTCATAATAGGTGGCTTGCTACTAAAGCCTTTCTCCTCCCTCAAAGCAAACTCTCATAAGTTCAGCTTCTTGACCCCAAAGACCACAGCACATGGACAGGCCTAGTACTAAGGAGTCATCTTGAAAACTTCTACATTGTTACATTTAAAGGCCCAATTTATGGGCTCTTTCATCAAAAAAAAGCTTTTGAGAAATAGCTATTTTCTCTAATCTCATTGGCTTACTGAAAAAATTGTGAAAGAACTGTGACTCTGCTCTGAAAACACCATGATTTATACAGTGGCTGCTTAGATGCTGATGATTCATTTTCCTCCAAGGTAAAGGTCCATCCCTACACTAGCACATTTACAAGATTCCTGCAGGAAAGTTCCTGAGGAGAGAATTAAATTGTAAGAATATTTACCTCATTTCAGTACCTTTTAAAATATTTCAGTGCATGAAAATTAAATAAAAGGCACTACACTGATTTCTACATGGTAATGTGGGTAACATCCTATGATTTAATGTAGTTTTTAATATAAAAATATATTAGAATTGACCAACCCTATTTTTTCCAATAGGAAATTATAATAACGTACATTTTTGGTATTGAGGAAGAAGACACTAGATGGAAATTTTTAGAGAAGAAAAATTAGGATATTCCTCCCTTGATAATCTATATAATGTGTTTTCACTTTAGTGAAATGGAAATAGCATTAATTATAAATACATTTACAGATTCCTTTACTCTATACAATTTTTTGAAAATTCTCATTAAATGGTATAATGGCCCTGAAAATATACAATTGGCTCTTTATTATTTAATCCAGAGGTTGGCAGCACCAACCACAAAGCAGAGCCAACTACATCATGTCACAAGAAGGGCACCATTAACTTCACGCTCATCGTGAGAGTCATATGTGGAAAACAAATTTGATAAAAAAAACCAGGCTTGGAATGCATGTGGTACCTGCTGTTGCTTTTACAGAAAGGTTTTTATTATAATGATTAATGGTACTTTTTAAGGAGTGAAAACAGAGGAAAAAAGGAACCAAAAAACACCTTTGTTGTTGGCAAGAATACAAGAATGCTATCGAGTGTGTGGGTGGGGGAACCAAGACCCTGCATGATAGATTACATAAGTGTGCAGCTTTCCTTCTGGGACTTCACACACCTCTGCCCTGCCCCACTGAGTATGTGGATACTACACATTTATACATGGGTTCAAACTCCAGCTCCATACTTACTAGCTTTGTGACCCTGCTAAGTTACTTTTCCCCTCTCTGTCTGCTTCCTCATTTGTAACATAGGGCTATTAACACTTAGATCATAGTTTTGATGTGATGATTAAATAAAGTGATTTACGTAAAGCATTTAGAGTACTGCCCAGGACACAATAAGGGCTTTTATAGCTATTCTGTATTATTACCATCAACATTTCTGTTTTAAAACTTCCAACAAGGGGGAGGAATCAAGATGGCGGAGTAGAAGGACGTGCTCTCACTCCCTCTTGTGAGAACACCAGAATCACAACTAGCTGCTGCACAATCATTGACAGGAAGACACTGGAACTCACCCAAAAGGATACCCCACATCCAAAGACAAAGGAAAAGCCACAAGGAGACAGTAGGAGTAGGAGGGGCGCAATCACAGTAAAATCAAATCCCATAAGGGCTGGGTGGGTGACTCACAGACTGGAGAACACTGAAACCACAGAAGTCCACCCACTGGAGTGAAGGTTCTGAGCCCCATGTCAGGCTTCCCAACCTGGGGGTCTGGCAACGGGAGGAGGAATTCCTAGAGAATCAGACTTTGAAGCCTAGTGGGATTTGATTGCAGGACTTCGACAGGACTGGGGGAACCAGAGACTCCACTCTTGGAGGGCACACACAAAGTAGTGTGCGCACTGGGACCCAGGGGAAGGAGCAGTGACCCCAGGGGAGATTGAACCAGACCTACCTGCTAGTGTTGGAGGGTCTCCTGCGGAGGCGGAGGGTGGCTGTGGCTCACTGTGGGGACAAGGACACTGGTAGCAGAAGTTCTGGGAAGTACTCCTTGGTGTGAGCCCTCCTAGAGTCTGTCATTAGCCCCACCAAAGAGCACAGCTAGGCTCCAGTGTTGGGTTGCCTCAGGCCAAACAACCAACAGGGAGGGAACCCAGCCCCACCCATCACCAGTCAAGTGGATTTAAAGTTTTACTGAGCTCCACCAGAGCAACAGTCACCTCTACCCACCACCAGTCCCTCCCATTAGTAAACTTACACAAGCCTCTTAGATAGCCTCATCCACCAGAGGGCAGACAGCAGAAGCAAGAACTACAATCCTGCAGCCTGTGGAACAAAAACCACATTCACAGAAAGACAGACAAGATGAAAAGGCAGAGGGCTATGTACCAGATGAAGGAACAAGATAAAACCCCAGAAAAACAACTAAATGAAGTGGAGATAGGCAACCTTCCAGAAAAAGAAGTCAGAATAATGATAGTGAAGATGATCCAGGACCTCAGAAAAAGAATGGAGGCAAAGATCGAGAAGATGCAAGAAATGTTTAACAAAGACCTAGAAGAATGAAAGAACAAACAAACAGAGATGAACAATACAATAACTGAAATGAAAACTACACTAGAAGGAATCAACAGCAGAATAACTGAGGCAGAAGAACGGATAAGTGACCTGGAAGACAGAATGGTGGAATTCACTGCTGCAGAACAGAATAAAGAAAAAAGAATGAAAAGAAATAACAGGCTAAGAGACCTCCAAGACAACATTAAACACAACAACATTCACATTATAGGGGTCCCAGAAGGAGAAGAGAGAGAGAAAAGACCCGAGAAAACATTTGAAGAGATTATAATTGAAAACTTCCCTAACATGGGAAAGGAAATAGCCACCCAAGTCCAGGAAGTGCAGCGAGTCCCATACAGGATAAACCCAAGGAGAAACATGCCGAGACACATAGTAATCAAATTGGCAAAAATTAAAGACAAAGAAAAATTATTGAAAGCAGCAAGGGAAAAATGACAAATAACGTACAAGGGAACTCCCATAAGGTTAACAGCTGATTTCTCAGCAGAATCTCTACAAGCCAGAAGGGAGTGGCATGCTATACTTAAACTGATGAAAGGGAATAACCTACAACCAAGATTACTCTACCCAGCAAGGATCTCATTCAGATTCGATGGAGAAATCAAAAGCTTTACAGGCAAGCAAAAGCGAAGAGAATTCAGCACAACCAGACCAGCTCTACAACAAACGCTAAAGGAACTTCTCTAAGTGGGAAACACAAGAGAAGAAAAGGACCCACAAAAATAAACCCAAAACAATTAAGAAAATGGTCATAGGAACATACATGTCAATAATTACCTTAAACGTGAATGGATTAAATGCTCCAACCAAAAGACACAGGTTCGCTGAATAGATACAAAAACAAGACCCATATATATGCTGCCTACAAGAGACCCACTTCAGACCTAAGGACACATACAGACTGAGAGTGAGGGGATGGAAAAAGATATTCCATGCAAATGGAAATCAAAAGACAGCTGGAGTAGCAATACTCATATCAGATAAAATAGACTTTAAAATAAAGAATGTTACAAGAGACAAGGAAGGACACTACATAATGTTCAAGGGATCAACCCAAGAAGAAGATATAACAATTATAAATATATATGCACCCAACATAGGAGTACCTTAATACATAAGGCAACTACTAACAGCTATAAAACAGAAAATCGATAGTAACACAATAATTGTGGGGAACTTTAACACCTCACTTACACCAATGGACAGATCATCCAAAATGAAAATAAAAAAGGAAACAGAAGCTTTAAATGACACAATAGACCAGATAGATTTAATTGATATTTACAGGAAATTCCATCCAAAACAGTAGATTACACTTTCTTCTCAAGTGTGCACCGAACATTCTCCAGGATAGATCACATCTTGGGTCACAAATCAAGCCTCAATAAATTTAAGAAAATTGAAATCATATCAAGCATCATTTCTGACCACAATGCTATGAGATTAGAAATGAATTACAGGGAAAAAAATGTAAAAAACACAAACACATGGAGGCTAAACAATACATTACTAAATAACCAACAGATCACTGAAGAAATCAAAGAGGAAATCAAAAAATACCTAGAGACAAATGACAATGAAAACACGATGATCCAAAACCTATGGGATGCAGCAAAAGCAGTTCTAAGAGGGAAGTTTATAGCTATACAAGCCTACCTCAAGAAACAAGAAAAAATCTCAAATAAACAATCTAACTTTATACCTAAAGGAACTAGAGAAAGAAGAGCAACAAAACCCAAAGTTAGCAGAAGGAAAGAAATCATAAAGATCAGAGCAGAAATAAATGAAATAGAAACTAAGAAAACAGTAGCAAAGATCAATAAAACTAAAAGCTGGTTCTTTGAGAAGATAAACAAAATTGATAAAACATTAGTCAGACTCATCAAGAAAAAGAGGGAGAGGACTCAAATCAATAAAATTAGAAATGAAAAAGGAGAAGTTACAACAGACACCGCAAAAATACAGAGCATCCTAAGAGACTACTACAAGCAACTCCATGCCAATAAAATGGACAACCTGGAAGAAATGGACAAATTCTTTGAAAGGTATAACCTTCCAAGACTGAACCAGGAAGAAACAGAAAATATAAACAGACCAATCACAAGTAATGAAATTGAAACTGTGATGAAAAATTTTCCAACAAACCAAAGTCCAGGACCAGATGGCTTCACAGGTGAATTCTATCCAACATTTAGAGAAGTGCTAACACCCATCCTTCTCAAACTCTTCCAAAACATTGCAGAGGAAGGAACACTCCCAAACTCATTCTATGAGGCCACCATCACCCTGATACCAAAACCAGGCAAAAATAGTACAAAAAAAGAAAATTACAGACCAATATCACTGATGAATACAGATGTAAAAGTCCTCAACAAAATACTAGCGAACAGAATCCAACAACGCATTAAAAGGATCATACACCATGGTCAAGTGGGATTTATCCCAGGGATGCAAGGGTTCTTCGATATACGTAAATCAATCAATGTGATACACCATATTAACAAACTGAAGAATAAAAACCATATGATCATCTCAATAGATGCAGAAAAAGCTTTTGACAAAATTCAATACTGATTTATGATAAAAACTCTCCAGATAGTGGGCATAGAGGGAACCTACCTCAACATAATAAAGGCCATATACAACAAACCCACAGCAAACATCATTCTCAATAGTGAAAAACTGAAAGCATTTCCTCTAAGATCAGGAACAAGACAAGGATGTCCACTCTCACCACTATTATTAAACATAGTTTTGGAAGTCCTGGCCACGGCAATCAGAGAAGAAAAAGAAATAAAATGAATATAAATTGGGAAAGAAGAAGTAAAACTGTCACTGTTTGCAGATGACATGATACTATACATAGAGAATCCTAAAGATGCCACCAGAAAACTACTAGAGCTAATCAATGAATTTGGTAAAGTTGCAGGACACAAAATTAATGCACAGAAATCTCTTGCATTCCTATACACTAATGATGAAAAGTCTGAAAGAGAAATTAAGGAAACACTCCCATTTACCACTGCAACAAAAAGAATAAAATACCTAGGAATAAACCTACCTAGGGAGACAAAAGACCTGTATGCAGAAAACTATAAGACACTGATGAAAGAAATTAAAGATGATACCAACAGATGGAGAGATATACCATGTTCTTGGATTGGAAGAATCAATATTGTGAAAATGACTATATTACCCAAAGCAATCTACAGATTCAATGCAATCCCTATCAAATTACCCATGGCATTTTTTACGGAACTAGAACAAAAAATCTTAAAATTTGTATGGAGACACAAAAGACCCCGAATAGCCAAAGCAGTCTTGAGGGAAAAAAATGGAGTGGGAGGAATGAGACTCCCTGACTTCAGACTATGCTACAAAGCTACAGTAATCAAGACAATATGGTACTGGCACAAAAACAGAAATATAGATCAACGGAACAAGATAGAAAGCCCAGATATAAACCCACGCACCTATGGTCAACTAATCTATGACAAAGGAGGCAAGGATATACAATGGAGAAAAGACAGCCTCTTCAATAAGTGGTGCTGGGAAAACTGGACAGCTACATGTAAAAGAATGAAATTAGAACACACACTAACACCATACACAAAAATAAACTCAAAATGGATTAGAGACCTAAATGTAAGACTGGACACTATAAAACTCTTAGAGGAAAACATAGGAGGAACACTCTTTGACATAAATCACAGCAAGATCTTTTTTGATCCACCTCCTAGAGTAATGGAAATAAAAATGAAAATAAACAAATGGGACCTAATGAAACTTAAAAGCTTTTACACAGCATAGGAAACCATACTCAAGATGAAAAGACAACCCTCAGAATGGGAGAAAATATTTGCAAACAAATCAATGGACAGAGGATTAATCTCCAAAATATATAAACAGCTCATGCAGCTCAATATTAAAGAAACAAACAACCCAATCCAAAAATGGGCAGAAGACCTAAATAGACATTTCTCCAAAGAAGATATACAGACTGCCAACAAACACATGAAAGAATGCTCAACATCATTAATCATTAGAGAAATGCAAATCAAAACTACAATGAGATATCATCTCACACCAGTCAGAATGGCCATCATCAAAAAATCTAGAAACAATAAATGCTGGAGAGGGTGTGGAGAAAAGGGAACACTCTTGCACTGCTGGTGGGAATGTGAATTGGTTCAGCCACTATGGAGAACAGTATGGAGGTTCCTTAAAAAACTAAAAATAGAATTACCATATGATCCAGCAATCCCACTACTGGGCATATACCCAGAGAAAACCATAATTCAAAAAGACACATGCACCCCAATGTTCATTGCATCACTATTTACAATAGCCAGGTCATGGAAGCAACCTAAATGTCCATCGGCAGACGAATGGATAAAGAAGATGTGGTACATATATACAATGGAATATTACTCAGCCATAAAAGGAATGAAATTGGGTCATTTGTTGAGACGTGGATGGATCTAGAGACTGTCATACAGAGTGAAGTAAGTCAGAAAGAGAAAAACAAATATTGTATATTAACACATGTATGTGGAACCTAGAAAAATGGTACAGATGAACCAGTTTGCAGGGCAGAAGTTGAGACACAGATGTCAAGAACAAACGTATGGACACCAGTGGGGAAAGCCGCAGTGGGGTGGGGATGGTGGTGATGAATTGGGCGATTGGGATTGACATGTATACACTGATGTGTGTAAAACTGATGACTAATAAGAACCTGCTGTATAAAAAAATAAATAAAATAAAATTTAAAAATTTAAAAAAAACTTCCAACAAAACTGTCTTTTTTAGCAGAGTGAATATAGTTACTCACATGCCAAACTATAATTATTGCTACCATATCTATGCAAATACATCACCAAACCTTTCCCACCACTTCAACCACACCCTCAATTCTCTGGGGAGCACTTCCAAGATGCAGACATGTCAGACACAGATATGAACAGAACACAAGTCATTTGGGATAAGTACATGGCTGAGAGTCACACAAAATGCTGGGCATACAGAAAAGGAGCAATTATGTCTTTCTGGAGGAAATCAAAGAACATTGTATACAGGAAATGATGCATGAGCTAATTCTTAAAGGATGAACTGAGGTTTGATGGGGAGACGGGTAGGGAGGGAAGAGACTACTGCAGGACATAGAACCAACAGCCTGGTGTAAAAGGAGCAAGGGAGAGGGAAGGCAAGTGAGGAGAAATGAGCCCAGAGAGTTGGCCCATGCTGTTGGAGAGTTGTATGAGAGATACAAGTGTGATGGGGCATGATGGTTAACATTATGTGTCAACTTGACCAGGCCATAGGTTGCCCAGACATTTGGTCAAACATTATTTTGAGTGTGTCTGTAAGGGTATTCCTGGATGAGACTGGTATTTGAATTGGTATTCTGGATAAAGCAGATTGCTCTCCTTAATGTGGGTGGGTCTCACCCAATCAGTTGAAGGCCCAAATAACAAAACAAAAAGGCTGACCCTCTCTCCAGTAAGGTGGAATTCCCCCTGCCTGGCTGCCTGAGAGATGGAACATCAGATTTTTTCTGCCTTCAGACTTGAACTGAAACATTGGCTCTTCTTGGGTCTCAAGCCACCAGCTTTCAGATTGGAACAACACCTCCAGCTCCCCTGGGTCTCAGCCCCATGGACTCAGACGGGAACTACACCATCAGCCATCTTGGCTCTCCAGCTTGCCGACTGTAGATCTTGGGACTTCTCAGCCTCCATAATTGCATGAGCCAATTTCTTATAATAAATTAAATAAATGCATAAATAAATCCCATTGATTCTGCTTCTCTGGAGAACCCTGACTAATACATGAGGAAAATTATCCAAGTGTCCCTGTTCACATCTCTCTCCCTTAGCTGCTTTCTGAGGACAAGTCTGTGACTGCACATGGATTCCTTGATGTGTTGCCAGGGCTAACAGGTAAAGCTGCAAAATTAAGGAAAAAAGGAGGTAGCAGATTGATTTACCACAGCAGTGGCTCAAAGGCAGAGGAACAGGATGAAAGAGAGGTGGACAGAATTTTGAGGAAGAGTTAGCAAAGAGAGATGGGGGGATGTAGCTTAGTTAGTGACTTTAGAGAGAAAGCTGCACAAAAAGAATTTGAGGAAGTTTTGCTGTGAGCTATAAATGGCAATTCCACCTGTGCTCAGGAGGCTTCAGTGAATACCAGCACTGCTTCTTGAAGTCACATTTGTGTTTCTTTGAGATAAATCACCATGCGGAGGGAGCCCTTAAGGAGGAAGCAAACAGGCCCAATTTTACTTGATTTGTTCAAAATAAGCCCTTCAAAAAAGACAAAACTACAAATAGGAAAGGAAACAAACTATTCACCAGAACTGTTTTCAGGAAGAGCACTGTATTGATCAGGATGACCTAACAGAAACCCAATAAAAAGTGACATAATTCAAATGAGATTCTTCTCTGTCCCATGACAATAGGTCCAGAGGTTGATATCCAGGGCAAGTAAAGCAGCTCAGTGAAGTCTCAAGGTAGTCCTGCTATTTTCCTGCTCTGCCATCACTCCCAAGATTACAAGATAGCTGCAGCCCTGTGAATCACTGCATCTGCTGAGGCAGGAAGAAGGGCAAAGGGCAAAAGGGTCCTGTTAGCCGAGCCTGTCCCTTTATATCAGGAAAGCATAGTTCTCCCTAAAGCACCATAAAGGCAACATACCTCTCACCGGCTCTAGGAAAAGCCTGGGAAAATTAACACTTTATCTGGGTTCTGTTGGTAAGAAAAATGGATGAATAGATATTGGGTAGGCAAGTGGCAGAACCTGTCACATACAAAATATTTATTTGGAAGAAATCTCTTGATTAGTCAATTCCGACAGAAGCTAAGACCTTGAGGGGACCTGAACAAGGGTAGAGCTGCCCTGCATGAGAGGAGGAGAGGAGACACCAAAGTGCTCCCAAAGCAGACAAGAAGAGACTGAGAGGAACACAGGGGAAGACCCATCAAGATGATATTACACAGGGCATTGCCCATTATGACTCCCCACTTTGAATCTCTCCAAACCTTCATTAAAAGGGCACTACCCTTCTCAGTCTTCCAAAATATCACAAAACATTTGATGTCACTGGCTTTCATATGGATACTAGGAATGTATGAAATTCTGCACCCAATATGTTGTAAGCTGGAATATTAAAAGCCTGCTTGGTCTAGGGAACATGAAGATGGGGAAAATCAGAAAGAAGTAAGCCATCAGAAATTCTAGGAACAGTCCATGGCAGAGCCTTACTCAACCACACACACCAAGCACCAAAAATACCAAAAAAAATAAACAAACAAAACCTTACATTAACATTATACCATCTCGGGACTTCCCTGGTGGCTCAGTGGTTAAGAATCTGCCTGCCAATGCAGGGGACATGGGTTCGATCCCTGGTCCAGGAAGATCCCACATGCTGTGGAGCAGCTAAGCCTGTGCGCCACAACTACTGAGCCCACGCTCTAGAACCAGTGAGCCACAACTACTGAGCCCACGAGCCACAACTACTGAAGCCTGCGTGTCTAGAGCCTGTGCTCTGCAACAAGAGAAGCCACCGCAATGAGAAGCCTACACACCGCAATGAAGAGTAGTCCCTGCTTGCCGCAACTAGAGAAAGCCTGTGCACATCAATGAAGACCCAACACAGCCAAAAATTAATTAATTCATTAATTTAAAAAACTTACACCATAGGGCTTCCCTGGTGGTGCAGTAGTTGAGAGTCCGCCTGCCGATGCAGTGGACACGGGCTCGTGCCCCGGTCCGGGAAGATCCCACATGCCGCGGAGCGACTGGGCCCGTGAGCCATGGCCGTGGAGTCTGCGTGTCCGGAGCCTGTGCTCCGCAACAGGAGAGGCCACAACAGTGAGAGGCCCGCGTACCGCAAAAAAAATAAATAAATAAAATAAAATAAAATACGGCATTGTTTCTCATCATCAAAAACAAAAAAATTACACCATTTCTCACCACAACTCGATTCCAAAATTGCAACCTGCTGCAATGAATCATTTATTTTCTTTAATTCCAAATCAAAATCAGGAGGCATACTGATGACCACTAGTTATATCCTGTGAATGAAGTAATGTGTGGAATTTATTATAATCTCTTACTTGTCTAGTAATGGACTTCTTTGCTGGACACATAGGGTTACTCCATCAATACTCACTCCAACACAAACTTTCCTGTTGTGTTTTATTGCTATGTGACAAACTACCATGAAGTTAGTGCCTTAAAACATGATACATTTATTACCTTACAGTTGCCATGGATCAGAAACCCAGGCTTAGCTTGACTGAATTCTCTGTTCAAATTCTCACGAGGCTGCAATCAAGGCATTGGCTAGGCTGCATTCTCATCTAGAGGTTCGACTGGGCAAGAATCCACTTTCAAGATCTTTGGATTGTTGGCTGACCTCATTTCCTTGTGATTATGTATGACTCAGAGCCCTGGCTTTTTGCTGGCAGTTAACTGGAGGCCTTCCTCAGGTCCTGGAGGCTACCAATAGTTCTTTGACACATACGCTTTCTCAATATGGCTGTTTATTCATCCAACAAGGAGAATCTCTGGCTCCAGTCTGCTAAGATGGAGTCATATAATGTAACATAATCATAGGAGCGACATCCCATCATATACATCTATGTCTATGTCTATATCTATATCTTTATCTATCTCCAAAAATATATATGTTAAAAGCAGATGACATCCCATGATATATATAGAAGCAAGTCACAAGTCCTGCCAACACTCAAGGGGGTTACACAAAGGCACGAACACTAGGTGGCAGGAATCACTGGGGGTCACCTGGGCATCTAGGTGCCACACAATCTATATCATATCATACAAATTGCCAACCAAATGAAAACTTTTCTACAGCAAGAGTTCAGATAAAAGGCCTCAGGCATTCCTCCCTCATATACGTACCACACACATCACGTATATCATGGAGCTGAAGAGAACAGTGTATAAAGTTAGACTCCTGGTAACTCCAATATTGATCGCTACATAACTACCTCATAACTTAGTAGCTTAAAACAATAAACGTTTTCTCCTTCTCAGGAGACTATGGATCAGTACTTGGATGGGCAACAAGAGAGACAGCTTATGTCTTCTCTGTCTGATGTCTGCTGGGGCTAGAATGTCCAAAGTGGAATCTTCATCACACATCTGGAGCCTCAGCTAATGATGAGAAATGATATCTCATTTCTGATTTTTAAAGGAACTACTTCTAATGTTTCCCTATTTAGGATGATGTTTGCACTAGGTATTTAATAAATATTTTTATCAGGATAAAGAGGCTCCCTTCCTTTCCCGTTTACTAAGTATTTGTGTTTAATGGTAAATGTTTTTCCTGCAACTTTGAGATGATCATATAGATTTTTCTCTTTTAATGCATAAGCATGGTGAATGTTCCCACTTTTATTAAACCATCCTTGCATATATGGGATAAATCCAACTTGATTATGGTGCATTACCTTTTTCATACAGTTTTTTCAATTTTCTAATATTTTACTTAGTATTACTGCATGCATATTCATTAGAGAAATGGGCCTGAAATTTTTCTTTCTCATAATGTGTTCAGTTTTATTTTGAAGGTTATATGGCCTTGAAAAACAAATTGGGTAGTATTTTCTCTTTTTCTGTCATCCCAAATAATCTGCATATTTTTTCTGTTCTTCAAAAATTTCAGAACTTTCTTATAAAACTATCAATGTTTTCTCTGTTGGAAGATTTTAACTATTTTTTCAATTACTGTAATAGTATAACACTGTTCAAGGCTTTTATTTCTTCTAGTAAATTTTTCCCCTAGAGTTTTGTCCTTCTTACCTAACTTTGCAAAATTGTTGGCAGTGTTCTCTTATTTTTTAATCTCTATCTTAGTTATGTTCCCCTTTTCTTTCACAAAATTGTGTCTTCTTCCTTCTGTTTTAGATAAATTTTGTCAGTGCCTTGTTTATATTGTTAGTTGTTTTGAAAAATCAATTTTGTGGACTTCCCTGGTGGTCCAGTGGTAAAGAATCCGCCTTATAATGCAGGGGACGTGGGTTCAACCCCTGGTCAGGGAACTAAGATCCCACATGCCATGGGGTAACTAAGTCCACGTGCCACAACTACTGAGCTCACACACCTCATCTAGAGAGCCTGTGTGCCGCAAACTACAGAGCACACGTGCTCTGGAACCCGCACGCCACAACTACAGAGCCCACAATCCCTGAAGCCTGCACACCACAACTAGAGAAGAGAAAACCCGCACGCCACAAAAAAGATTCCTCATGTCTCAATGAAGATCCCATGTGCCGCATCTAACACCCGACACAGCCAAAAATAAATAAATTAAATAAATAAATAATAAATAAATCTTAAAAAGAAAGAAATCAATTTTGGCTTTATTGATCTATATTGAATCTTTGTCGTCTATTTTATTTTTATTGTATTTTCCTTCTATTTGTGTTGGATATATTCTGTTGTTCTTTTACCAATATCTTAAAATAGACATTTGTTTCATTAATTTTCAGACTTTGCTAAGTTTCCTAGAAGGAAAATTTTTCTTGCGTACCATGGGTTCTTGTATGTAGTAAGAATTATTCACTTCTAAGTAGTTTTTAAATTCTACTTAAAAAAAACTGCAAATTATTAAGCAAAGTGTTTTATAGGTTTTGAAATATGTAGGGACTGAAATTTTTTGTTTTTGTAATTAACTTCTAACTTAAGTGCATTCTGTCAAGAGATTAAGGTGCATGTGATAGTCTTTGAAATTTATTGAGGTGTTCTTAGTGGCCTAGTGCATGAACAATTTTTAAAAATATTACAAGTGCGATTGATAAAAATATGAATTCTCTAGTTGTTGGATTAAAAACTCTATATTAGTGCAGCAGATTAAGTGTATTAATTGTGCTGTCCAGTTTTTCTATATCTTTGCTTTTTGTCTGTTTGATCTAGCAACAGTTAAGAGCAATTGCTTGAAATCTCCCACAATAACGACTGGATTTGTGTATCCATTTCTTTCTGTAGACTTTTTTCACATATTTTGAGGTTATTTCATTCAGTGCATACATGCATAAAAATCATTAGATGTTCATTATACTATCATCATCCCCATCCCTAAAAACAGTTTTTTCTTAAAGTCCATTTTATCTGATAGTAATATAGCCACAAAAATTTTCTCGTGGCTTTTGCCTAAAGTGTCTTTTTCCATCCTTTTGTTTTGTGTGTCTTTATGTTTTAGACATGTCTCTTATAAAATAATATCTGGATTTTTTTTAGTATAGCAAATAGTTCAAATGGCAGTATTCCTTTATTCTTCCCCTTTTTTTTTAACTTTATTAAGGTATAATTGAAGAAGAAAATTGTATTATATTTTAATGTATGCCATGATTATATATATATATATATAGTGAAAAGATTGAGTTAATTAGCACATCCATCACCTCACATATTTACCTTTTTTCTTTTTTTATGGGGAAAACACTTAAGTTCTACTCTCTTAGCAAATTTCAATTATGCAATAGAGTATTATCAACTATAACCATCATGTTATACATGAAAGCCTCAGATCTTATTCATCTGATAACTGAAAGTTTGTACCCTTTTACCAGGTTCTCCCTATTTCCCCCAAACCCTAGCCCCTGGAAACTACCATTCTACTATCTGTTTCTATGACTGTGACTTTTTTTTTAGGATCCACATATAAGTGATACCACATAGTATTTACCTTTCTCTACCTGGCTTATTTCACTTAGCATAATACCTTCAAGGTCCATTTAAGTCATCACAAATGGCATGATTCACTTCTTTTTAAGGCTGAATGATATTCCATTGTATATACAGATCACATTTTCTTTACCTATACAACCACTGACAGCCACTTAGGTTGTTTCCATACCTTGGTTTTGTGAATAATACTGTAATGAACATGCAAGTGCATATATCTCTTCAAGATTGCGACTGCATTTTCTTTGGATATATACTCAAAAGTGGGATTGTGGTATCATGTGCTAACTCTCTTTTTAACTTCTTGAAGAACCTCCATACTGTTTTCCACAGTGGCTATACCAGTTTAAATTCCCACCAGTGGTGTACAAAGTATCCTTTTTCTCCACATCCTTGTCAGCATTTGTTATTTCTTGTCTTTTTGACAACAGACATCTTACCAGGTATAAGATGACATCTCATTGTGGTTTTGATTTGCATTTCCCTGATGAGTAGTGATAATTGAGCACATTTTCATGTACCTGATGGCCATTTGTATCACTTCTTTGGAAAAATGTCTATTCAGTTCCTGTGCCCATTTTTAAATCAGATTGTTTGTTTTATGCTATTGAGTTGTATGAGTTCTTTATATATTTTGGATATTAACCCTTTAACAGACATATGATTTATAAATACTTTCTCCCATTCAGAGGTTGCTTTTCATTATGTTGATGCTTCCTTTGCTGTACAGAAGCTTTTTAGTTTGATGTAGTCCCAGTGGTTTATTTTTTATTTTTGCCTTTTCTTTTGGTGTCAAATCCAAAATATCATTACCAAGACTGATGTCAAGGAGCTTACTGCCTATGTTTTCTTCTAGGAATTTTAAGATTTCAGGTCTTATGTTTAAGTCTTTAATTCAATTTGAGTTTATTTGCGTGTGTGGTGTAAGATAGGGGTCCAGTTTCATTCTTGTGAATGTGGCTGTCTAGTTTTTCCAACACCATTTATTGAAGAGACTGTCCTGGTACTTCCCTGGCAGTCCAGTGGTTAAGACTTCACCTTCCAGTGCAGGGGGTGTGGGTGCAATCTCTGGTTGAGGAGCTAGGATCCCACATGCCTTTCAGCCAAAAAACCAAAACATGAGATAGAAGCAATATTGTAACAAATTCAATAAAGACTTTTTTTTAAAAAAGACTGTCCTTTCTTTTTGTATAGTCTTGAGTCCTTTGGTGTAAATTAATTAACCCTATATGCATGGGTTTATTTCTGGGCTCTCTATTCTGTTCCATTGACCTAGGTTTCTGTTTTTGTGCCAGTACCATACTATTTTGATTACTATAGCTTTGTAATACAGTTTGAAATCTATAACATAGGTAGTGTGATGCTTCCAGCTTTTTCTTTCTCAAGATTAATTTGGCTATTCAGGGTCTCCTGTGGTTCCACATGAATTTTAGGATTGTTTGTTTTCCTATTTCTGTGAAAAATGCCATTTAAATTTTGATAGGGATTGCATTGAGTCTGTAGGTCACTTTGGATAGTATGGGCATTTCAACAATATTAATTCTTCCAACGATGAACACAGGATATCTATCCATTTGTGTCTTCTTCAATCTCTTTCACCAACGTCTTACAGTTTTCAGTGTACAGATCTTTCATCCTCTTGGTTAAATATATTCCTAAGTTTTCAGTGTTCTTGATAGTCTCTTTTTCAGATAGTTCATTCTTATAGAAGTGCAACTGATTTTTATATATTGATTTTGTATCCTGTAACTTTACTGAATTTGATTATAAGTTCTAACAGCTTTTTGGTGGAATCTTTAGGGTTTTCTATATATATACTATCATGTTAACTGCAGAAACAATTTGACATCTCTCTTTCTAATTTGGCCTTTTATTTCTTTTTCTTGTCTGATTGCTATGTCTAGGACTACCAGTACTCTGTTGAATAAAAGTGGCAAGAGTGAACATTATTCTCTTGTGCCTGATCGTAAAGGAAATGCTTTCAGCTTTTCACCTGAGTATGATGTTAGCCGTGGGCTTCGTATATGGCCCTTATTATGTTGAAGGTACATTCCTTCTATATCCACTTTGTTGAGAGTTTTTCTCATGAAAGAATTTTGAGTTTTGTCAGATGGATTTTCTGTATCTATTGAGATGATCATATGATTTTTATCCTTCATATTGTTAATGTGGTGTATCACATTTACTGATTTGTGTATGTTGAATTATCTTTGCATCCCAAGAATAAATCCCACTTGATCATAGTATATGATCCTTTTAATGTGTTGTTGAATTCAGTTTGCTAATATTTTATTGAGGATTTTGCATCTATGTTCATCAGGGATATTAGCCTGTAATTTTTTTTCTTGTAGTGTCCTTGTCTGGATTTGGTATCAGGGTAATGCTGACCTTGTAAAATGAGTTTGGAAGTGTTCCTTCCTCTTAAATTCTTTGGAAAAGTTTGAGGACTGGTATTAATTCTTTAACTGTTTGGTAAAATTCAGTGGTAAAGCCATCTGGTTCTTGATTTTTATTTGTTGGGAGCTTTCTGATTACTGCTTAAATCACCTTACTAATAATTGGTCTGTTCAGACTTTCTATTTCTTCATGATTCAGTCTTGGTAGGCTGTATGCTTCTATGAATTTATTTATATCTTCTAGGTTATCTAATTTGTTGGCATATAATCATTCATAGTAATTCCTTATGATTCTCAGTATTTTGGCGCTATCAGTTGTAACATCTCCTCTTTCATATCTGTTTTTTTTTTAAGATTTTCCAAAGTTTTTATTTATTTATTTTTATTTTTGACTGCATTGGGTCTTCAATGCTGCGCAGGGGCCTCCTCTAGTTGTGGCGAGCAGGGGCTACTCTTCATTGCAGTGCACGGGCTTCTCATTGTGGTGGCTTCTCTTACTGCAAAGTATGGACTCTAGGCACATGGGCTTGAGTAGTTGTGCTACGCGGGCTCAGTAGTTGTGGCATGTGGGCTCTAGAGTGCAGACTCGGTAGCTGTGGTGCATGGGCTTAGCTGCTCTGCAGCATGTGGGATCTTCCCAGACCAGGGCTCAAACACATGTCCCCTGCATTAGCAGGCAGATCCTTAACTACTGCGCCACCAGGGAAGCCCTCATATCTGGTTTTATTGAGCCTTCTCTCTTCTTTTCTAGGTTAGTCTAGCTAAAGTTTTGTTAATTTTGTTTATCTTCCAGAAAACAGCTTTTAGTTTCATTGATCTTTTCTACTGTTTTTTAGTCTTTATTTCCTTCATTTTCATTGATCTTTGGTCTTTCCTTCCTTCTACTAAACTTGGGCTTAGTTTGTTCTTTACTTAGCTCCTTGAGTCATAACCTTAGGTAGTTTATATGAGATCTTTCTTTTTTCTTAATGTAGACACTTATCACTATAAACTTCCCATTTGGAACTACTTTTTCTGCATCCCATAAATTTTGGTATGTTGTGTTTCCATTTCCCTTTGTCTCAAGATATTTTTTTATTTCCCTTTTGGTTTCTTCTTTGACCTGTTGGTTGTTCAGAAGCACATTTAATCTCCACATATTTGTAATTTTTCCTGTTTTCCTCTTGTAATTCGTTTCTAGTTTCATACCATAGTGTTCAGAAAAAACACTTGATAAGGTTTCACTCTTCTTAAATTTATTAGGACTTGTGTTGTGGTCTAACATACGATCTCTCCTGGAGAATGTTCCATGTGTGCTTGAGAAGAATGTACATTCTGCAGCTGTTGGATGGGAGGTTCTGTATGTGTCTGCTAGGTCCATCTGATCTAATGTACAGTTTAAGTCCAATTCCTTATTGATTTTTCTGGATGATCTATCCAATGTAGAAATTGGGGTGTGGAGGTCCCCTTCCATTATTGTATTGCTGCCTATTTCTCCCTTCCGATCTGTTAGTATTTGCTTTATATACTTATGTGCTCCAATACTGAGTACAAAAATATTGACAACTGTTATATCCTCTTGGTGAATTGACACTTTTATAAATAAATAATGACCTTTTCTTTTGTTCCAGTTTTTGGCTTACAGTCTATTTTGTCTGATATAATTATAGCTACGCCAGCTTTCTTTTGGTCTCACTTTTCATGGAATATATTTTTATACCTTCATTTTCAAACTATGTGTGTTCTTAAAGCTGAAGTGAGTCTCTTGTAGGTAACATATAGTCAGGTCTTGTTTTGTTTTTGGTATTGTTTTATCCATTCAGCCATTCTGTGTCTTTTTTTTTTTCTCTTTTGGCTGCATTGGGTCTTCGTTGCTATGCGTGGGCTTTCTCTAGTTGCGGCAAGCGGGGGCAACTCTTCGTTGTGGTGCGCGGGCTTCTCATTGTGGTGGCTTCTTCTGTTGCAGAGCATGGGCTATAGGCAGGCAGGCTTCACTAGTTGTGGCATGTGGGCTCAGTACTGTGGCTCGCAGGCTCTAGAGCACAGACTCAGTAGTTGTGGTGCACAGGTTTTGTTGTTCTGCGGCATGTGGGATCTTCCTGGCCCAGGGATCGAACCTGTGTCCCCTGCATTAGCAGGCAGATTCTTAACCACTGCGCCATGAGGGAAGCCCCATTCTGTGTCTTTTGATTGGAGAATTCAGTCTATTTACACTGAGAGTAATGATTGATAAGTATGGACTTACTATTGCCATTTTGTTATTTGTTTTCTGGCTGTTTTATAGCTTCTTTGTTCCTTTCTCCCTCTCTCACTTTCTTCCTTTTGTAATTTGATAATTTTCTGTAATGGTATTCTTGGATTCCTTTCACTTTATCTCTTGTGTATCTACTGTAGGTTATTGCTTTGTGGTTACCATGTGGCTTATATAAAACATCTTATAGTTACCACAGTCTATATTAATCAGATAATGATTAGCTAACTCTGAGCATATACAAAACTACATTTTTACACTCCTCTCTCCAATAATTAATGTTTTTGATGTCATAGTTTACATCTTTTTATATTGTGTATCCATTTAAAAATTTAATTAGTTATTTTAAATACTTTTGTCTTTTAACACTTATTCTAGAGTTCTAAGTAATTTACTCACCACCCTTAAAATATTAGCATGTTCTGAATTTACATTTACCTTTGCCAATGAGTTTTATACTTTTATATGTTTTCCTGTTACTAATTTGTGTCCTTTCATTTCACCTTGAAGAACTCCCTTTAACATTCCTTGAAAGTCTGGTCTAATGCTTATGAATTCCTTCAGCTTTTGTTTGTCTGGGAAACTCTTTATCTCTCCTTCAATTCTGAAGGACATCTTAGTCACACAGAATATTCTTGGTTGGCAGTTGTTTTTCTTTCAGTACTTTGAATATACCATCCCACTCCCTTCTGACCTTCAGAAAACTTTCAGCAAGGTTTCTGCTGAAAAATCCACTGATAGTCTTATGGGGGTTCCTTTGTATGCAACAAGTTGCTTTACTCTCACTGTATTTAAGATTTTCTCTTTGTCTTTAACTTTTGACAATTTAATTGCAATGGGTCTCGGTGTAGGTCTCTTCAGGTTCCTCTTATTTGGAACTGTCTGGGCTTCCTGAATCTGTATGTCTGTTTCCTTCCCCAAGTTAGGAAAGTTTTCAGCCATTATTTCTTTAAATAAGTTTTCTGCCCCTTTCTCTTTTTCTCTTCTGAAACTCCTATAATGCATATATTGATCCACTTGGTGGTGTCCTATAATCCCTATCTTTACTCTTTACTCTTTCTTTCTCTCTTTCTTTCTTTTCTTTCTTTCTCTTTTTTCTTCTCTGATTGAGTGAATTTTACTGCCCTGCCTTTGAGTACACTAATTCTTTCTTCTGCTTGATCTGGTCTGCTGTTGAATCCCTCTATTGAATTTTAAAATTCGGCTATTGTATTCTTCGGCTACATGATTTCTGTTTGGTACTATATATATTTTCTAGCTCTTCATCAAAATTCTCATTTTATTCATGCATTGCTCTCCTGACCTTGGTAAGTATCATTATGACTGTCATTTTTTAAATCTCTATTGGGTAAATCACTTATCTTCATTTCATTAAGACTGATTTTTGGAGATTTATCCTGTTCTTTTGTTTGGAATATATTCTCTTGTTTCTTCATTTTCTTTGACTCTCTATGTTGGTTTCTGCACATTAGATAAAACAGCCACTTCCTCTAGTCTTGACAGACTCATCTTGTATAGGAAACAAACATCATCAATCAGCCCAGGCCAAGCTCTTGATTGCCTCTCAAACTGCTGTGATTGTTTAATCTGCTATCTTCGTTCTTAGTGGCTCCCAGTAGTTGAGAGTGTGCCAAGACCGACCAGTGCCCCAAAGGGGAGGATCACAGTCAGTATCTAGATGCAGGCCAATAAGAAGACAGACCCTCAGGCAGCAACTGGTAAAGTACACAAACCCTTTTTGGGGAGAAACTGGGAGATGGGCACTTTTGCCTGCTTCCTCCACACTAAACCCAGTTATATAGCCACAGGCTGGGGTGGGGGATGGGCAGGGTAGAGGTGCTCCTATTCCCATTTCAAAACTGCTTCTTTGCTAGTCCTGTGGGACTCGTGAATATAAGCCTCAATGGCTATAAGAGCTAGGCAATTTGGACACCCATCCCTCAGTTGGCAGCCATAAAAGTTAGGGTTACTAGATGTGTGGTCCAAACCATTTGCTCCTCAGGGAGAAGCTAGGAATTGGGGGTTCCCTCCTTATTGTATGGCATTGTGCTGGGGTGAGGTTTATAATGAGAGTATGTCTCAGCCTGTCCTACCCATTTCAATGTGGATATTTTCTCAGTCACTGATGTGTAGTAATCACTCAACTAGTTTCCGGATTTTTCTCAGAGGGTTGCTCCATGTGTAGCTCTATATTCAGTATATCAGTGGGAGGAGGGGAATTCAGTAGTTGCCCATGTCACCATCTTAGTCCAAAATCCAACCTATCACCTATCTGGACCTCGTCATCACAGGTCATATCAATGTCTGAGTTTTACAGGTATCAGACTGGTATCCAGACAGACTTTAAGGCTACACATCAAGTTGCATGCTCAGAGTGGGAGCCTGCAGGGACTGCACTCTGCATGCAGTGGGGGGCAGGGCATTATACTATTTCTTATGTATTCTTCAGGATTTCTATTGCTTCTTAAATCAGTATTGGCAAGTTATAAGTTTCTAGGAAATAGTCTATTTTATCTACACTTGCAAATTTATTGGCATAAAGTCATTCATAGCTTTCTCTTATCATCTTTTTAATTTCTGCTGAATGTGGCCTTCCCTGGTGGCGCAGTGGTTGAGAGTCCACCTGCCGATGCAGGGGACATGGGTTCGTGCCCCGGTCCGGGAGGATCCCACATGCCGCAGAGCGGCTGAGCCTGTGAGCCAGGGCCACTGGGCCTGCGCGCCCGGAGCCTGTGCTCCATAACGGGAGAGGCCACAGCAGTTGAGAGGCCCACGTACCCAAAAAAAAAATTTCTGCTGAATGTGCACTATATATCTTTTTCATCATTAACATTGCTTATTTATACTTTTCTCTTTTTCCTCATCCTCAGTCTTGCCAAGGTTTTGTCTATTTTATTAGTCTCTCCAAAGAACCAACTTCTGGCTTTGTTGATCCTCTCTATTTTATCTTTATTTTTTCTATTCATTAATGTCTGCTCTTATCTTTCTTTCTTTCTATTTTCTTTGGGTTTATTCTACTGATCTTTTGCTATCTTAAGTTGGCTGCTTAGCTCATTAATGTTCAGCCTCCACCCCTTTATAATGTAAACATTCAAAAATAGACATTTCCTCTGCTTTTTTATATTTCATGAATTTTGATTTAGCATTTTCTTTATAGTAGTTCTAGGCATTTACAAATTTACATTTTGACTATACTCTTATTCATGAATTACTTAGTAAATACTTTTAAATTTCCAAATATATGAGGGTCATATGGCTTTTATTTTAACTTTTCATTGAAGAATAATATGCATACACAAAGGACATATTATAAATGCACAGCTCAGTGAATTTTTACAAACTAAATACAGCCATGTCACCAACACCAAAATCCAGAAACAGAACTTCGCCAGTAACCCAGAAGCCACTATGTTTCCTTCCACTCACTACCCCCTCTAAGACGAAACACTATCCTGACTTCTAACAGCACAGATCTATCTGCTTTTGTATTTAATATAAATGAAATCATACAATTTGTAAGCTGTTTTGTCAGACTTCTTTCATTCAACATTATATTTGTGAGATCATCCATATTGTTGTATGTAATTATAGCTTGTTAATTGTCCTTGCTGTAGAGTACTTCATTGTATGAATGTGTCACAATTTCTTTTGATTATGAGTTTCAGTTTTATTGGGGACTCACTGAGGACTATAGCCCAGGAGACAGCCTCTTAGATAGCTCTGAGGAAGCTGCCCCAAAGAGGTAAGGGGGGAGGTCAGCACATATGTGATTTTGGAGAAGGGATACATGCAATCAAACACACTTCTTGGTAGAAGGTTACTGTTAGTCACGAGGCACAGATATCTTAGTAAATGATTTTAGTGCTTTCGTAAATATGGGAAGATGCAAGAAATTGGGTTCATAAAATTTTCTCCTGAAAGTACCTAACTATCTGAAAGCCTGTTCTGCCAGTTTTCCCAGAGCACAGAGTGCCTCATTCCTGATCTCTGCCATGAGTTCCTTTCAGGGTATGTTGAAGGTCAGCAACTGACTGCAGTCGCTGATGACACAATTTTTGTAGAGTTGGATGGTGAGTAACATCTTTTAGCTGGAATCTCCTGGGTGATATATAGAAAATTTCTCTTCTCTCTCTATTTCCTCTCTCTCTCTGTCTCTCTCCATACAGACATATATAATATCTAAAAACAAAACCATATATATATAATACCATAATACATACACACATGGCACTTGTATGGTTTTGGTTCTTACACTTACATATTAGACCACTGGGAACTTTTACTAGATAGGATTCTAAGTTTACTCATCAAAATTGCTAGCCAGTTGTCCAAACACCATTTATTAAAAAATACATCTTTTTCTGACTGATTTGAAATACTAGCTTTTTCATATATTACATTTCCATACACACTTGGATATATTTTGGGACTTTCTATTTTGTGACCATCAATTAATCTGATTATTCATGTGTCAATTATAAAGATTTATAATATGTTTTAATACTGGGTAGGACCAACTATATTCTCACCATCGCTCTTTTATTCCCCTAGGGTTTTCCTGGATACTTCATATTAAGTTTGTGATCAAACTGTTTACCTTCAGAAAAACAAAAACTGTTAATATTTTTATCCATTCTACTGCTGATGGGCATTTGGGTAGTTTCCAGTTTCGGGCTATTATGAATAGTTCTGCTGTGATCATCCTAGTACATATTTTTTGTTGAACATATGTATGCATTTCTGTTAGAGGAAAGGAGTTGATGGGTCATAGCTTAGGTGTACGTTCAACTTTAATTGATATGGCCAGTTTTCCAAAATGACTGGACCAACTTATACTCCCACGAACAGAGTTGGTTATTTTTTTTTAAGGAATTTTGCCTTTTTATTTTAAAATTTTATTTATTTATTTATTTATGGCTGTGTTGGCTCTTTGTTTCTGTGCGAGGGCTTTCTCTAGTTGCGGCAAGCGGGAGCCACTCTTCATCGCGGTGCGCCGACCTCTCACTATTGCGGCCTCTCTTGTTGCGGAGCACAGGCTCCAGCCACACAGGCTCAGTAATTGTGGCTCACGGGGCTAGTTGCTCCGCAGCATGTGAGATCTTCCCAGACGAGGGCTCGAACCCGTGTCCCCTGCATTGGCAGGCAGACTCTCAACCACTGCGCCACCAGGGAAGCCCCAGAGTTGGTTATTTTTTGCAGTTGTTTTCTAACTTAAGCGCATTATGGTCAGAGAATGTGATTGGTATTTTACCAATTCTTTGAAAAATTTGAGACTTACTAGATATTCAATTTCCCACAACCTTCTATGTGTGCTTGAGAAAAATGTGCATTCTGTAATCATTGAATATATGGTCCCATGTTTGATTATTAGACCTAATGTTATCAACTATAAAAGCTCATGTACTTAATCAGTTTTCTCAGTTTTATTTATCAGTTACTCAAATGGTTGGGTCAAATTACTGCACTATGTATGTATACCAACCCCTATCTATCTATCTATCTATAAATGAGTTCACACTGCTACCTCTGATTCCAATCCAACATCATAGGGTTAATGTTCACCTTCACCTTCCCCCTTTCCTTATTTATACATTCTTCCTCCAACAGTGAGAAAAACCTTGCTCTCATTATCTACATTATATTTATTTGTTTTATTCTAGTACACATAAAATGCTTAGAATTGCTTACCCATACCCCATGAAAAACAAATTTACTAACTAAATTACAGTATTGTCTACAGTTCTTTATGTATCCAAAGTACTGCATTCCAAAATTTCTTACATTAGCTCTTTTCTTCCCCATCCCTTTCAATATGGTAATATTCAATAATTACCTGTAACTTACTTTATTATCTGTAAATGTATTCTATTTTGGATTCCTGTTGACAATCTGATTGGTTTTATTTATTTTTGAGAGTATGTAAAACACTACTACAGTTCTAATAGAGCTATTAAAAATGTATACTCAGAGAAGTATCACTGCCTCCACATGCCTACTATTCTATTCCCATCCCTCCCCCTACTTTTGGCACCCCTTTCCCACCAATCTCTTGAGATTTTGCTTTACCCTTTCTATATTACTTTTGCACAAAGGAACCAATTCACGTTTATTTTCTATTATATCTCTTTTCTCTTACATAAATGTCTACCACATTATTTTGTGCTTTCTACATGTTTTATTTTTATAAGCTTCATTTTCCATTGCTTTTACTGTCTCATTTTGGATTAACTAGGGTTCCCCCCCCTTTGCTGTGATGAGAAAAGCATACTATTATTTCTATACCTTTAGAAGTTATTCTTAAAATTTTAACTCACATACTTTGTTAATGTCTAAAGATAATCAGTGTGTCAACTTTTCTCTAAACAATTTCAGGACCTTTATAATCATAAAAATTAATGTTTGTTGGGTGCCTGCTATTTGTTAGGCACTGTTCATAGCACTTTACTTATGACAAGTCAATTAAGGCCCAAGAGGTTAAGTAATTTGCCCCAGGTTACACAGATAATAAATCCTGAGACTGGGATTTAAACCCAGACAGTCTGGTTCTATATTCCAGGCTTTTGAACACTATGCTCTATTTAACCAGGAACATTTGAATTAGGATCACCCTCCGCCCATCTTACACATTATTCCTATCTACAATTTTATTCAGTTTCATTTATTAGCTCACAATTCCTTGTTGCATCTCATACCTTCCTTTGGAGAATATTTTCCTTGATTCTGAAGCACATTCTTTTAGAAGTACCTTTAGTATATGATGAAGGTAAAAATTACTGGTTTATACTTGTCAGAAACTGTATTTATTTAATGATAGCTGAGGTTGACAGTTGTTTTATCTCAGCAGTCTGAATATATGACTCCACTGTCTTCTGGTTTCCATGTCAGTGAGGAGAAGTCTGCTCTAAGTGTGTGTCATACCATCTGTAAGTAAATTTTCTTTTCTTTCTGCTTGCCCTTTATAAATTTTTTATCTTTAGTGTTCTATGATTTCAGCAAGACACATCCAATTGTGAGTTACTTTTTGAAAGTCCTGCTTGGGATTCACTGTGTATTCTTAGTCTGAAGATTTATGTCTTTTAACAATTCTGGAAAATCATTAGACAGAATCTCTTTGAATAATGTATCTCTCCCATTCTTTCTATTCTTCCCTTCTGGACTCCAATTAGACGGATGTTAGACCTTCTCATTCTACCCTTACTGACTGATATTTTTACCCCCAAATTATATATTATGATTTATTTATTTAGTCAATGTTTGTTTCATTGTCTCAATGAAACAGTATTTCATTTATCTCCTCATATCTTTAAAAGTCAATTTTATTTCTTTTCCTCTGATTTACATGTGTGTGAACATGGCCTATTGGTTTGATGATATTTTCTGTTAATTTTTAAGGGCTTTCTAGGGAATTCCCTGGTGGTCCAGTGGTAAAGAATCTGCCTTCCAATGCAGGGGACGTGGGTTCAACCCGTGGTCAAGGAATTAAGATCCCACATGCTGAGGGGCAACTAAGCCAATGGCCACAAGAACTGAGCCTGTGCACCTCAACTAGAGAGCCTGTGTGCCACAAACTACAGAGCCCACGCACTCTGGAGCCCATGTGCTACAGTTAGAGAGAGAAAACCCACACACCACAACTAGAGAGAAGCCCACATGCCGTGATGAAAGATCCCGTATGCCGCAACTAAGACTCGATGCAGCCATAAATAAATAAATAGATAAATAAATAAAAATAAATATTTTTAAAAGTAAGTAAAAAAAAATTTTAAGGGCTTTCTATATACTAGGAAAATTAGCCATTGTTAATCTTTTGAAAATCTATTTTCCTCAACTGATGAATTTTTCTTTTGACTTTGTTTATGGTATCTTTTACAGAGCAGCTATTTTTAACTAACATATAGTCAGATCTAACAATTTTTTACATTGTGGGGTTTTTATTTGGGATATTGCTTTAAAAGACCATTCTCCATTTCAACTCATTAAAAAAAATTCTTCCATGTTTTTGTCTCTTTTGTACTTTTAAATAGTAGATCCATTTAGAATTTATTTTGGTATAAAAAATGAATTCATATCCAGATTTTTTTCCCAAAATAACTAACCAATTACCTTAAAGCTATTCATCCATTCATTCAACAAGTAAACTATCTTTCATCCTATTTATTTTAAAGCTCCCTTTTTCATATACTACCTATGTATTTGGATTGATTTCTGAGTCCTTGGTTAAATTCAGTCACTAGTGCCAATGGTATTAATTAACATAGTTTTATAATATGTTTTAAGTATCTGTCAGGGCTAATTTCCCCACTCTCACTTATTACCTTGTTTTTTCATAACTTAACTAGATTCACACAATACATTTTAACTAGTAACTTTAGAAACAGCCTATCTAGTTTTTAAAAACCATGAATATTGGCACTATATTGCAGTCAGTTGTTCAAATGTCTTTCTTTCATTATGAGATTACAAACTCCATCATGTCAGAGACTCTATTTTGTTCACCATTGCCAGAATCTAACATAAAGTGCATAGTAAGTACTCAGTAAATATTTGTTGAATGAATTAATGGATGAGTGAGGCCAAAATGACAGTCTCCTGTTTTGCAACTCTCTGATAATCTCACTAACCCAAGGGAAAAAAACCTACTCACAGTTAAGTTTCTTTGCTTATTCCTGTTTCCTCACTCCCTCACCATGGTGCTTCTGGGGATATTCCTCAATAACTTTTCTGCACACAAATTTCCACTTCAGAGTCTGTTTCCCAGCCAACCTAACCTAAGACATGGAGGAACAAATGGCTTGCATACTCTTCAGGCAATACCCCATAAATATTATTTTATCCAACAGATATTTGATAAGTATTAGGCAGCACAGAGTTTTGGGCTATATTCCTTAACAAGTACTTGAATTTCTCTTTTGCTAGTCTACCTGGATGCTTAAGAAAACTGAGGACCCTAGTGAGTTATCAATCCTGGGAAAAAGGCACCCCAACTACCACCTTTGCACATTTTCTGAATGTGTATTCTATAAAATGCATTTTTCTGGATACCACCCATATGCATTATTTCATTTAATAATAGTTATAGTTATTTTTTCCATTTTATAGATGGAAAATGAAGATTCTAAGATCTCACTGATTATCACATGGTTAGGCAGTAATCAAAACTGCCTTCATATCCAGATCTGTGTGATTCCAAAGGTCACGCTCTTTGGCTTCTCCATAATGTGGTAGCCCACAAATCTCACTGTAGTTGTCTGGCCCTTTTTGTTTTGATATTGTCTTTTTTTAGTGTGTTGTAGAGGGACCATGGCAAGCTTTTATCCTTTCACTGTCTATGTAGTAATAAACTATCTGAATCTAAAAGTTGTTCATTGTATCCTTATGAACAAATCAGTCAGGCCTTAGCCTTATGTTGTCTTGTGTGTACTTCACAGATATCCATATGGAAAAAAGCAAAATTTGACCTCTGTCTCACATTGTACATAAAGTCAAGATGGATTATAAACTTAAATGTGAAAGATAAACCAACAGAGCTTCTAATTTCTTAAGACTTCTTCCTTGACACATATTATTTAGTAGCGTGCTGTTTAATCTCCAAATATTTTGGAAATTTTCAGCTATCTTTCTGTTTTTTATTTCTGGTTTCATTGCATTGTAGTCTGAGAAATATACTAACATACTTTGTATGATTTCTATTATTTTTAAATTTGTTCAGGTGTTTTTTCTGGTCCAGAATGTGGTCTATTTTGATGAATGTTCCATGTAAACTTGAGAAGAATGTGTATTCTGCTGTTGTTGGATGAAGTACTCTATAAATGTCAATATTAGATCAAGATGATTGGTGACCCTGTTCAGTTCAGTGATATTCTTACTGATTTTTCTGCCTTCTTGATCTATCAATTATTGAAAGAAGAGTGTTGAAGTCTCCAACTATAGCAAAGGGGAACCATTCTATAAGCCTATGATTAAGTGTCAGTCTTTTAGTGAGCCTGTGTTTCTGGGCTGTGACCTTATTTTTTCCCCTTAGGTGAGACAGAAAGACTGGAGGAGATTGGAATTGGGTAATTTTCCTTCCTCCACTTCAGATTAAGCTCTGGTAATCTTTTTTGTCGCTAAGTAGGCCTTTGTTAAGGGGACTGCTCTAGGTGTATTTCAAAATGGTTGCTTTTCTCCTGTCCCTAGCAGAAACATAAAGATTTTTCTTGGCTTTTTACTCTAAATAGCTGGTGGAATTCCTGGATATAAAACTCATAAAAGTATGGGGGATTCCTAGGACTGTATCAAATTAAAAAGCTTCTGCACAGCTTTTGAAAATCAAAAATATGAAAAGGCAACATGCAGAATAGAAAAAAATTAAAAAGTTAAATTTTAAAAAGAATTCTAAAATTTGTATGGAATCACCAAAGACTCCAAATAGCCAAAGCAATCTTGAGAAAGAACAAAGCTGGAAGTATCACAATTCCTGGTTTGAAAGTACACTACAAAGATACAGTAATCAAAACAGTATGGTACTATCATTAAAACAGACACATAGACCAATTGAACAGAATCAAGAGCCCAGAAATAAACTCATGCATATTGTAGGGGAACAAAATGTGCCACCCCAAAATGTATGTCTTTAGCATGTAGATTATTTCAAGTTGAAAACAATCAAGGCCCAAAAGACTCAGGAAGAACCTCTGACCTTCCCCTTAAATGCCTAAAAGAATTTAGATAGAGGACATGTTCTAGGAAGGGAGATATCACCATAGATGACTATAGTATGAGCTAGGTGTGGTAGATAGGAAGAAACCTAGCAAAGTTTGTTAAAATTTCTCTCTGTGTCCCATTGTCTTTACCTGGCCCAGCAAACATTTGTTTACCAAACATTTGCTTTTCCATCTCCATGTGAATTGCCTTCCTCCCCTTTGAAGTCCCGAACCAATATCCCCAACATCCTCTTTTGACTTTAGCTAAAGATGGTATTTAAGGTGAGGATTTTGACCATTTTGGCAAGGTACTCAGTCTTCTTGGGTCTCTCCCATGTATACATGTTACCAAAATTTTGTTTGATTTTCTCCTGTTAATCTATCTCATGTCAACTTAGTTCTTAGAACAGTCGGAAAAACCTAGAAGGGTAGAGGAAAATTTCTTCCTCCTCAACAGTATACAGTCAAGTAATACTTTAAAAATGGAGCCAAGAATACTCAATGGGTATAGGATAATCTCTTCAATAAATGTTTTTGGGAAAACTGGATATCTATATGCAAAAGAATGAAATTGGACTAAATTTGGACAACCATGCTGGATTATAGGTAAGAATATGTTTAGCTTTGGAAGAAACTACCAACTGTCTTCCAAAGTGGCTGTACCATTCTGCATTCCCACCAGCAAAGACTGAGAGTTCTTGTTGGTTCATATCCTCACCAGCATTTGGTGTTGTCAGTGTTTTGGATTTTGGCCATGCTATTAGGTGAGTAGTTGTATCCCACTGCTGTTTTATTTTACAATTCTCTAACAACGTATGATATGGAGCATTTTTTCACATGCTTATTTGCCATCTGTATCTCTTCTGTGGTGAGGTATCAATTCAGATCTTTGGTCCATTTTTTAATTGAGTGCTTTGTTTTCTTATTGTTCAGTTTTAAGAGCTTTTTATATATTTTAGGTTTTTTTCTGTTTAAAAAAATTTTTTTTTATTTATT
This sequence comes from Lipotes vexillifer, assembly GCF_000442215.2. Lineage (NCBI taxonomy): Eukaryota > Metazoa > Chordata > Mammalia > Artiodactyla > Lipotidae > Lipotes > Lipotes vexillifer. The sequence continues at coordinate 705,913 of NW_006799221.1, read as the reverse complement.
TATTTTTTGGCTGTGTTGGGTCTTCGTTGCTGCGTGCGAGCTTTCTCTAGTTGCAGCAAGTGGGGGCTACTCTTTGTTGTGTTGCACAGGCTTCTCATTGCAGTGTCTTCTCTTGTTGCAGAGCACAGGTTCTAGGTGTGTGGGCTTCAGCAGCTGTGGTGCATGGGCTCAGTAGTTGTGGCTCATGGGCTCTAGAGTGCAGTCTCAGTAGTTGTGGTGTACAGGCTTACTTGCTCTGCAGCATGTGGGATCTTCCCAGACCAGGGCTCGAACCCATGTCCCCTGCATTGGCAGATGGATTCTTAACCACTGCACCACCAGGGAAGCTCCAAAGAGCTCTTTATATATTTTGGATAGTAGTCCTTTATCACACGTCTTTTGCAAATACTTTCTGCTAGTCTATGGCTTCTCTTCTCTTTCTCTTGATAGTGTCTTTTGCAGAACACATATACTAGTTTTTTTTAAACTAAAATCATGTAACGCGTATTCCTCATACTATTATAAAGATCTTGTAATTTTTTAATTGTGGTAAAATATACATAACATAAAATTTACCATTTTAACCATTTTTAGGCGTACAATTCAGTGACAGTAAGTACATTCACATTGTTGTGCAACTATTATCTCTATCTGTCTCCGGAACTTTTTCACCTTCCCAAACTCTACACCCTCTACACAATAACTCCCCATTAAGTCCTAGCAACCACCATTTTATTTTCTGTCTCTATGAATTTGACTACTTTAGGTACCTCATATAAGTGGGATATGTAATATTTGTCATTTTATGAAAGACCTTGCCATTTAACATTACAGTATTATTCACTGATGACATAATATTATATACACATCATTTACTGACTCATTTCCTATTTGTGAACATGTTCACTGTGGTTCTAATTTTTGGCTTTAGTGCATTATATGCTTTATGTAACATTATACCCTTCCAATAGATTCCTAGAAGTGGAATTGAAGAACTGAAAATGAAGAGTATGTGTATTTTTAAGGAACTTCATTCAGTTTTCCAACTTACTTAGCAAAAGAATTATCAATTCATGCATCCAAAAATAATGTAAGATAGTACCTATCTCACCATATTCTCACCAAGTATTATGATCTTCTCAAGTCTATGCTAATTTGATCAAAAAATAAAGAAAAAGCATCTGTTATTATATAACTATGACACTTGCGAGACAGACCAATTTTTCACTTTTAAAAGTGAATTCCCTTTTGTGGAATATTTGTTCATATCTTTTCTCCATTTACCTAATGTATTCTTAATAATTTTCTTATAAATCTATATAAAGCTCTTTAGCAAAATTAACAATCTTTTGTCTATCATATTTTCTGTAAATACTTTCCCAGCATGTTTGCTGTTAAATTTTTGTTTCTCTTTTAACAGAGCAGTTTCCAGGAATTTTTAAAAATAGGATACACTTAGAAGGAAGAAGAATGGTCATGGTGAACTTTAGAATTCTCTTCCAGGTGTGTGACTTTACAGGACATTAATTATTCATCCCTAAAAGAGTCAAATTCTCCAAGACTAAGTTTTCTACAACTAAGCCAATACTTTTATATAATATTTAAAAGCAAATTGGCAATTAACCTTGGACAACAGAGCTATGATGTAAGGTGACCTTTGCAATAAACACTGCTTAAAAGTCAGGTGGCTCCAGTCAGCTCCAGCTGGAACTACTCTGTAAAGTAAAATGTGTATTACTCTCTGCGGTTTTCAATGCCAAATACAACTAAGGCCATTACTAATTTGTACCAAGATTTCAGAGCAACTAACAGACCATAACCAAGATATACAATTCTTATGTAGTGAACAAAGGCCAAACAGGTTGAGCTGTCACTGATTTCCATATATGGAGCCTTATTTTTCTTTATCTATATTTTAAGAATAAGCATCTTTCCTTGGTAGGCCAGATAACAGAATTAAGAGGAGACAAAAGAAGAGCTCAAACATAGAAAACAAAGAAATTATTACAACTTTGAGCAAGCCACAGATAGCCCTAGGACATTTGTTTCTGCACCTGGGCATTTATGAAAACTAGAGGAAAAGAAAAGGTGCATTTGTTGTGACGATAACACTCCACTTTGCTTTGCAAGGGGAGGGAGTCCTACCGTGGTTTCTCTGCCCACACCTCACATGCAAGGGCATTTTGCAAAAGAAATCAGTGAGGATGAAAATCCAAGCCATTCAACGTCTGCATGACTCAAAAGGCAAAACGAGTCTCAGCTTCCTCTTCTACCCAAATTGGAGTGAAGATTACAACTCTGTGGGTTTACAGAGGACAAGATGAATGGTCCTGTCACAACCATAGTCCCCACAGCTTCTGATATCTAAGAGTATGAAACAAGTCTTAGCCAGATTTACTGCTGTTCCATAAGCCCAGGGTTTATAAAGTTACAAAACAGAAAAGATTTCACCTCCGTGCCAAACAAGCAACAGGAAAAGATGGACTGATTTTGGTTTTTTGTAACGATACTAAAATATTTGCTTTTATGTCATCTTTTATAAAGCAGTTTTCACATAATCATATTATCTTATCAACTCATTTGAATCCTGCCAGCCCCCTGGGTACAGGGCACCTCTGTATCTGCCATGTATCTAAAGGTACCTTGAATATAGTAGATACTCAGTAAATGCTTTTTGAATAAATGCATAGGTAGGCAAATCTCCTTCTTCAAAACTGACCACAAGAATAGGCCAGCCATCACGTCTGAAATGTAAAGAAGTAGCAGTGATTTATATCTTGATAATTTACACACACAACGCACACACAAAGTAGCATGATGCATTAGGTGAAAAGTGTTCATTATATTTTATCAAATAAGTCACATCAGTTACCATACCTTTTCTGCACTCAAACCCAACCAATTCTACTTTTTAATGCTGTAGCAAAATTTTCTGAAATAATTATTTTTAAAACCAGGTAACCATAGGGCATAGTACCTAGCCCATCAGTTATCCCTGGGTTGGCTACATGCTAATGGGGAAATGGACAGTATTCGGAAGTCCAGGAATATGACGTGGTGCTCCATCAAGATTTGCCATAATGACACAAGGGGAGTCCAGGAGACAGTGTTGGAGGACTTCCTTCAGTCCTCCCATGTCCCAAACCCATAATTCTAGGAGCATAAAATTGAAAATGGGAGTTTACAACAACTTCAGTGGGCAAAATGTGGCTAAGAAAGAATACACACTTGAGAAAATCAAGGAATCCTATGCCAAAATGTGGGCTAAATAGTATGAAGACACAAAAGTGCCTCAATGAAAAGTAATAACATAAGATAATACCTGGTATCCACTTCAAGAAAAACAAATGAGGGGCTTCCCTGGTGGCGCAGTGGTTGAGAGTCCGCCTGCC
>NW_006799221.1:700814-701206 GCF_000442215.2 Lipotes vexillifer | reverse complement strand
ATGGCAAAAAAAAAAAAAAAAAAAGATAAATGAGAAGGTGTTAGATATTTGGCATTGAGAAACTGAGCCCATCAACAAAAATTTTGTGTTATAATTTATTTTATGCAATACTTCTTCCATGGCCCTTTCATTTCTCCCATTGTACTGTAATATTTATAGGTTTATCTCTCCCACTGGAGTTTTAGCTCCAGCATGTAAAGGGGAATACTGAAGATGATTTAAGTATTTTTGAAGGAATAAATAAACTCATTTTACTTCTTATTTGCTACTCTTTCTCCCATGCTTGAACATCACCTCACCTAGGCCCTGCCCCCAAGGCCTTTTCTGGCTGCGTGGGTCCTGAGTCTAGGCTCCACCCCACACCTAAGTCCCGCCCCACCCTAAACGACTCC
>NW_006799221.1:697167-700804 GCF_000442215.2 Lipotes vexillifer | reverse complement strand
ACCCCCCTAAGTCCCCCCCCCGCCTATACTCCACCCCCATAGCCAAGGCTTTTTTTTCTTTTCTCTTTTCCTCTTTTAGATTGGGGTTCTGTATTACCTTTCTGTTGATTCATTTATATATATAATTTTTCTAATAAATCTTTTATTTTTCTAATTTTATTTTATTCTTAATACATTGTTATTGTTCTGCTCCTTTTGGCTTGTACCCCACCCTTTTTTTTCTTTTTTCTGTGGGTTTTCTTTTACTCTGTTGTAGTTGTTTCAATTATATTTTTATTTTCCTAATATATTTTTTACCTTTCTAATTTTATTTTGTTATTTATGCTTTGCTATTGTACTGTTCCTTTCTTTCCGTTTTTTTTTTTTTTTTTTTGCTGTGCCACACAGCTTGCGGGATCTCGGTTCCCAGGCCAGAGGTCGGGCCCAAGTTCCTGTGGGAGCTCCAAGTCCAAACCAATGGACTAACAGAGAACCTCAGACCACAGGGAATATTAATCAGAGTGAGGCCTCCTGGAGGTCCTCATCTCGGCACCAACACCCGGCTCTACCCAACTGCCTGCAAACTCCAGTGCAGGACACCTCAGGCCAAACAACCAGTAAGAGAGGAATATAGCCCCACCCATCAAAAAAAAAAAAAAAATGAAACGGCAAAAAAATATGTTACACATGAAGGAGCAAGGTAAAAATCTACAAGACCAAATAAATGAAGATGAAATAGGCAATCTACCTGAAAAAGAATTCAGAGTAATGATAGTGAAGATGATCCAAAATCTCAGAAACAGAATGGAGAAAATACAAGAAACATTTAACAAGGATCTAGAAGAACTAAAGAGCAAACAAATAGTGATAAGCAACACAATAACTGTGATTAAAAATACTCTAGAAGGAATCAATAGTAGAATAACTGAGGCAGAAGAATGGATAAGTGAGCTGGAAGATAAAATGGTGGAAATAACTGCCAGGGAGCAGAAGAAAAAAGAATGAAAAGAATTGAGGACAGTCTCAGAGACCTCTGGGACAACATTAAACACACCAACATTTGAATTATAGGGGTCCCAGAAAAAGAAAAGAAAGGGTCTGAGAAAATATTTGAAGAGATTATAGTCAAAAACTTCCCTAACATAGGAAAGGAAATAGTCAATCAAGTCCAGGAGGCACAGAGAGCCCCAAGCAGGATAAACTCAAAGAGAAACATGCTAAGACACATATTAATCAAACTGTCAAAAATTAAATACAAAGAAAAAATATTAAAAGCAGCAAGGGAAAAGTAACAAATAACATACAAGGGAACCCCCATAAGGTTAACAGCTGATCTTTCAGCAGAAACTCTGCAAGCCAGAAGGGAGTGGCAGGACATATTTAAAGTGATGAAAGAGAAAAACCTACAACCAAGATTACTCTACCCAGCAAGGATCTCACTGAGATTTGACAGAGAAATCACAAGCTTTACAGATGAGAAAAAGCTAAGAGAATTCAGCACCGCAAAAACAGCTCTACAACAAATGCTAAAGGAACTTCTCTACGTGGGAAACACAAGAGAAGAAAAGGACCTACAAAAACAAACCCAAAACAATTAAGAAAATGGTAATAGGAACATACATATCGATAATTGTATCCATATACAATTTGTATGGAAACACAAAAGACCCTGAACAGCCAAAGCAATCTTAGGAAAGAAAAACAGAGCTGGAAGAATCAGGCTCCCCAACTTCAGACTATACTACAAAGCTACAGTAATCAAGACAGTATGGTACTGGCACAAAAACAGAAATATAGCTCAATGGAACAGGATAGAAAGCCCAGAGATAAACCCATGCACATATGGTCACCTTATCTTTGACAAAGGAGGCAAGAATATACAATGGAGAAAAGACAGCCTCTTCAATAAGTGGTCCTGGGAAAATGGACAGCTATATGTAAAAGAATGAAATTAGAACACACCCTAACACCATACACAAAAAAAACTCAAAATGGATTAAAGAACTCTATAAAGTCTTAGAGGAAAATATAGGCAGAACACTCTATGACATAAACCACAGCAAGATCCTTTTTGACCCACCTCCTACAGTAAGGGAAATAAAAACAAAAATAAACAAATGAGACCTAATGAAACTTAAAAGCTTTTTGCACAGCAAAGGGAACCATAAACAAGATGAAAAGACAACCCTCAGAATGGGAGAAAATATTTGCAAATGAAGCAACTGACAAAGGATTAATCTCCAAAATATACAAGCAGCTCATGCAGCTCAATATCAAAAAAACAAACAACCCAATCCAAAAATGGGCAGAAGACCTAAATAGACATTTCTTCAAAGACACACAGATGGCCAACAAATACATGACGAGATGCTCAACATCACTAATCACTAGAGAAATGCAAGTCAAAACCACAATGAGGTATCACTTCACACCAGTCAGAATGGCCATCAGCAAAAAATCTACAAACAATAAATGCTGGAGAGGGTGTGGAGAAAAGGGAACCCTCCTGCACTGTTGGTGGGAATGTAAATTGATACAGCCACTATGGAGAACAGTATGGAGGTTCCTTAAAAAACTAAAAATAGAACTACCATATGACCCAGCAATCCCACTACTGGGCATATACCCTGAGAAAACCATAATTCAAAAAAGAGAGATGTACCACAATGTTCACTGCAGCACTATTTACAGTAGCCAGGACATGGAAGCAACCTAAATGTCCATCAACAGATGAATGGATAAAGAAGATGTGGCACATATATACAATGGAATATTACTTAGCTATAAAAAGGAACGAAATTGAGTTATTTGTAGTGAGGTGGATGGACCTAGAATCTGTCATACAGAGTGGTCAGAAAGAGAAAAACAAATACCGTATGCTAACGCATGTATATGGAATCTAAAAAAAAAAAAAAAATACTGATGAACCTTGTTGCACGGCGGGAATAAAGACATAGACGTAGAGAACAGACTTGAGGGCAGGGCGGGTAGGGGGAAACTGGGATGAAGTGAGAGAGTAGCATGGACATATATACACTACCAAATGTAAAATGGATGGCTAGTGGGAAGCTGCTGCATAGCACAGGGAGATCAGCTCAGTGCCTTGTGGCGACGTAGAGGGATGGGATAGGGAGGGTGGGAGGGAGGCTCAAGAGTGAGGGGATATGGGGATATCTGTATACATATAGCTAATTCACTTTGTTGTACAGCAGAAACTATCACACCATTGTAAAGCATTTATACTCCAATAAATATGTGGAAAAGAAAAACGAAAAGAGAAAAAAGAAAAAAGAAAAGAAACAATGAGGAAAACCTAGAAGTGAATAAATAGGTTCAGCAAGGGAAGAATGAAGAATTCTCAAGTGTTATCAAAGGACCAGTTAGTGCATCAACAACTTCTCTTCTTTTTTCAGTTAAAAATCTAGTTTTACTCAAAGGGTTTTCTGGGAGGTTAAGCAAAGCTAACCCCATATTGGACACCTGACCACAGCATATGTCTGAGTTTCCCAAAGGCTCTGAAGCAGTTATAGCCCTTTAAGAAACCAAATTATTTACAGAAGCAAGAGTTAACAGACTTTCTTAAAAATAGAATTAAAAATATCATCTCCTCAGGCTTCCCTGGTGGCGCAGTGCTTGAGAGTCCGCCTGCCGATGCAGG
>NW_006799221.1:696295-696861 GCF_000442215.2 Lipotes vexillifer | reverse complement strand
GGAAAAAAAAAAAAAAAAAAAAAAAAAAAAAAAAAAAAAAAAAAAAAAATCATCTCCTCTACCACCACCACTCCCTCCCCACCAGCCTACCTCTTTCTGTTCTGTGCCTAAAATATACTTGGGATCTGACTCTTCAGAAAATTTTATCAGTTCTCTAATAGGGTCGACAGGGGTGCTACTGCTTAGAAATTACTAGGCTGCAATTCCAGAGCAATCTCCTTCAAAAGAAAGTTGACCTAACTAGTAACTGGCAGATATGCATCATGAAAAAGAGAAACTGTAATAGCAGGAGAAAATTAAGGCATATTCAGTTCAAAGTCTTAGCTACTGCCAGAATTCCTCCACAATTGCAATAAAAAATTAAAAGCAGGGCTTCCCTGGTGGCGCAGTGCTTGAGAGTCCGCCTGCCGATGCGGGAGACGCGGGTTCGTGCCCCGTTTCGGGAGGATCCCGCGTGCCGCGGAGCGGCTGGGCCCGTGGGCCGTGGCCGCTGGGCCTGCGCGTCCGGAGCCTGTGCTCCGCAAATGGGAGAGGCCACAACAGTGAGAGGCCCGCATAACGCAAGG
>NW_006799221.1:695976-696283 GCF_000442215.2 Lipotes vexillifer | reverse complement strand
AAAACAAAAAAAAAAAAAAAAAAAAAAAAAAAATTAAAAGCAGGGAAAAGTTAACTGCTTTCCTGTAAAAATGAACCTGCTCATTTGTGAAACAAATAAAACAAAATTTTACTTTGGTTTATGTGAGTCATTGCTTCTCATAGGTATTATAGCTGTGAAATGTTTGCATATGATATAGCAGTAATACGTTTAAATAGAAAAGTCCAAAAGTAAACTAACTACATTTTTCTATCAAATTAATAGACTTACCCTGTTCTCTCATCTGAGCTCCAGACTTAATATTGAACTGTATTTTTTTTTTTTTTTT
>NW_006799221.1:660075-695906 GCF_000442215.2 Lipotes vexillifer | reverse complement strand
TGGCTCACAGGCCCAGCCGCTCCGCAGCATGTGGGATCTTTCCGGACCGGGGCACAAACCCGCGTCCCCTGCATCGGCAGGCGGACCCTCAACCACTGCGCCACCAGGGAAGCCCCTGAACTGTACTCTTGACATCACTTCTTGTATGTCTCAAAGGCACCTTAAACTCAAACTCAATGTGCCCCAAACCAAAGTCATTATTTCTTTCACCCCTCAAAACGTGGTCCTCTTCCAGGGATCCCTGAGTGAATTAATCCACCATCCATCCAGTTCTAGAGGTCAGAAACCTGTCATGTTTGACACTGCCTTCTCACTCTACCATATTCAGTATATCACAAAGTTCTGTCCATTTTTTTTTTAATTAATTAATTTATTTATTTATGGCTGTGTTGGCTCTTTGTTTCTGTGTGAGGGCTTTCTCTAGTTGCGGCAAGCGGGGGGCCATTCTTCATCGCGGTGCGCCGACCTCTCACTATCGCGGCCTCTCGTTGCAGAGCACAGGCTCCAGACGCGCAGGCTCAGTAATTGTGGCTCACGGGGCTAGTTGCTCCGCGGCATGTGGGATCCTCCCAGACCAGGGCTCGAACCCGTGTCCCCTGCATTGGCAGGCAGACTCTCAACCACTGCGCCACCAGGGAAGCCCAGTTCTGTCCATTTTATCTCTTCAATGTATCTCAAATCATCTACTCCCCTCCATCTCCACCACCACTACCACCCTTAACCCAGTATCTCTCTCATGGACCACAGCACTGGCCCACAAACAGAGCTAAGTACATCCACTCTGATCCCTTCCAATCTGTTCTCCACACTTCAGCCAGAGTCATCATTTCAGAACACAAAACCAATCATGTCACATTCATATTCTGTTTAAAATCCTTAGATGTCTCCCCTTTGCTCTTGGGATCAGGACAAAACTCCTTAGGATAGCCTACAATGCCCTGCATGATCTGGTCCCTACCCACCTCACCAGCCTCAATTCACACCACACTCACTCTTGCTAGGGAGAGAGCAAAGGTAGTAGACATACCTCCAGAGCATAATCTCTGCAAGTGATGACTTTCCAACAATTTTCTTTTAGATAATTTGTTGACAAGGCAGTCATTATGACTGATAAAATAATGTTGAGGAAAAAAGACCAAAAGACAAACAGAAAAAGTATGTGGTTGCTCCAGACTTGACACAGCCTGCCTGAAGTACAACCCTCCTCCCCCGCCGCCACACACACACACACAGATGTTAGAAAACAACCATACCTCTGCTCTTGCTGGTTTTGCTCCAGCCATGTTCCCTCCCTCCTCCGGACTATGGAGAGCAGCTAGGATACAAACCACGTTTATCTGACTTCTAAGGCAGTACTTTCCACCATTTCATCTTGTCCCACAAGAGCTGTTTTTCCATGTAAATTTGAACATTATAATGATGAATTTTAAATATCCCTAAGACTCAGTATTTTTAGGAAAAGAGGAAAATACGCTCTATTCTCTATTCCTTTTTTAATGAAAAATTTTAAACACACACAAAAACAGAGACTAGACAGTGAGCCCCCACACCCAAATCACTCACATTCAAGAATTATTTTGTGATTATATCATCTATTCCTTTTTTTTGTTTTTCTTTGCTGAAGCATTTTAAATGAAATTTAAGAAAACATATCATTTTACTCCCATGTTTCAATATGCATTCCTAGAAAGTATGGACACTTTCTTATGTAACCTTTAGGCCATCATCATATTTAACAAAATTAATAATTCTTTGGTATCATCTAACATCTAGTCTATGATCAAATTTACATGATTGTTTCAAAAATACCTTTGTATAGTTGGTGTGTTTGAATCACTATCCAAACAAGGTCCACAAATTACATTTAGTTGTTATATCTCTTAATCCTCTCCTTCCCCCACCTCATGCCATTGACTTGTTGAAGAAACCAGGTCAATTGTCCCGTAGAATGTACAAAATTCTGGATTCATCTGTTTGATTCCTTGAGGTAGCATTTTAACTTGCCCATCTCTTCCTCTATTTCCTGTAAACTGGATGTTAGTTCTAAAACCTTGATTAGACTCAGGTTCAACTTTTTGGCAAGAATATTTTATAGGTAGTGCTATGTACTTTAAATTGCTTTTTATTGAGAGGTTCACAGTGCTCATTATCCCACTTTTAATAATGCTTATTATCATTTTATTTTTATTTATGAAAATTCATAAATTCAACAAATATTGACCAAATATGCACTATAAGCCAGGTACACCTCCAGGTTCTGGGCATAAAGAAGGAAACATGACAGCAAGGTCCCTGCTTTCATGAAGCTTTCACATATTATCATTTCAATGATTGATCTACAGATTCTTTATAAGATTAGTGTTCACTGTTTAATGAATTTTATATGTAAATATATATGCATATAAATACATGTATTTATATATTTGCATGTATGCATGTAAGCACACACATCCATACACACATCCTTCATCTATTCCTCATACTTATTAGATGTTGACTGACTTTTGCAGTATCTACCTATGCCATAACTCAAATCCCCTTCAGTGAGGACTGCCCCTCCCCCATATCGTACTAAATGGCCTTGTTCCCTTGACCATAGCTGACTGAATTGGGAATAGATACCTGACGCAAGATAGCCAACCATGACCTCTCTCTTGAGACACTGCAAGAGGGAATAGTGGCCTGGGCTCTGACAGCTTTCTTTTCTTTCTCTGTTTTAACATCTTTATTGGAATATAATTGCTTTACAATGATGTGTTAGTTTCTGCTGTATAACAAAGTGAATCAGCTATACATATACATACATCCCCATATCTCCTACCTCTTGCATCTCCCTCCCACCCTACCTATCCCACCCCTCTAGGTGGTCACAAATCACCAAGCTGATCTCCCTGTGCTATGTGGCTGCTTCCCACTAGCTATCTATTTTACATTTGGTAGTGTATATATGTCCATGCCACTCTCTGACAGCTTTCTAACTTATGTTTATTTCCTTTCCTGAAGCTTTATTTAATGATCAACTTCTCCTTTGATTTCATAATCTATCCCTGTTCCTTTCCTTTCCTTTTTTTTTTTTTTTTTTTTTTTTTTTTGCGGTACGCAGGCCTCTCACTGATGTGGCCTCTCCCGGTGCGGAGCACAGGCTCCAGATGCGCAGGCTCAGTGGCCATGGCTCACGGGCCTAGCCGCTCCGCGGCATGTGGGATCTTCCCGGACCAGGGCACAAACCTGTGTCCCCTGCATCGGCAGGCGGACTCTCAACCACTGCGCCACCAGGGAAGCGCCTTTCCTTTCCTTTTTGGCTAAGTTATTTCCTATTATTTTCTGTTACTGGCAATCAAAAGAACTGTAAGACATTAATGGTAACACATTGTGTGAGAGAGATCAGCCTTGTCAAATAATTTTTCTTTCTTTTCAGGTGAACAAAATTTCTTAATGCTTTTCAACGTGAGCCTTTTGCCCAGCCCTGTGTGTAAATGAAGTAAGCTGTAGCCCACTGCATTGACTGGTGGTTACTACACTCAAACTCTACCAAAAATATGCTACCCTGGCTTGTGTTTCCCTTCCTGCTTAACTATGAATCCCATCCTTGCAGTCATTCTTTTGATGGACTAATAAAGATGGAAGCATTATCTTCAGATGCTGGCTATACAGTACCATGCAAGGGAAGGGTGATCCTAGAAGGATGACCCTAGACTTTTCCTCTTTCCTTTCATTTGACATACCAGAGTAATTTATCAACTTAAGAAAGTACCATCAAATTTCAATAAAAGGGGCTTCCCTGGTGGCGCAGTGGTTGAGAGTCCGCCTGCCGATGCAGGGGATACGGGTTCATGCCGCGGTCCGGGAAGATCCCACATGCCGCGGAGCAGCTGGGCCCGGAAGCCATGGCCCCTGAGCCTGCGCGTCTGGAGCCTGTGCTCCACAACGGGAGAGGCCACAACAGTGAGAGGCCCGCGTACAGCAAAAAAAAAAACATTTCAATAAAAGGTACATAAAATGGTGCTCAACATCACTAATCATCAGGGAAGTATAAATCAAAACCCCAATGAGATATCGCCTCACTACTGGTAGAATGGCTGTTATCAAAAGATAACATGTGTTGGAGAGGATGTGGAGAAAAGGGAACCCTTGTATACTGTTAATGGAAATGTAAATTGATGCACCCACTATGGAAAACAGTATGAATTTTCCTCAATAGATTAAAAATAGAACAACCATGTGATCCAGTATTCCACTTCTGGGTATATATCCAAAGGAAATGAAGTCAGCATCTCAAAGAGATATCTGTACCCCCATGTTCATTACAGCATCATTCACAACAGGCAAGATATGGAAAACAACCTAAGGATCCACCAACAGATGAACGGATAAAGAAGACTGTATACACACACACACACACACACACACGTACATGCACACAATGGAATATTAAGTCATAAAAAACAAGGAAATCCTACCATTTGTGCCAACGTGGGTGAACCTGGAGGACATTATGTTAAGTAAAATAAGAAAGACAAATACTGTATGAATTCACTTACATGTGGAATTTAAAGAAGTCAATCTCATAGAACCAGAGAGTAGAAAGGTTGTTGCCAAGTGCTGGGGGAGTGGGGGAAATGGGGAGATGCTTGTCAAAGGGTACAAATTTCCAGCTATAAGATGAATAAGTTCTAGGAATCTAATGTATGGTAAGGTGACTATAGTTAATAATACTGTATTGTATACTTGAAATTTGCTAAGACAGTAAATCTTAAGTGTTCTCACCACACACACACAAAAATGGTAACTATGTGAGGTGCTGAATGTGTCAGTCAACTTGGTTGGGGTAATAATTTCATGATATACACTATACATCACAGTGTACACCTTAAATATATACAATTTTTATTTGTTAATTATATCTCAATGAAGCTGGAAGAAAGAAAGAAAGGAGGGAAGGAGGGAAGGGAGGAAGGGAGGAAGGGAGGAAGGGAGGAAGGGAGGAAGGGAGGAAGGGAGGAAGGGAGGAAGGGAGGAAGGGAGGAAGGGAGGAAGAAAGGAAGGGAGGGAGTGGGAGGAAGGAAGGGAGAGTGACAACCTCAAGTGTGGGCAAGAATATGGAGACACTGGATCATTCATACATTGCTGGTGGAAATGTAAAACGGTACAGTCACTCTGGAAAACAGCTTGGCAGTGTATTTTAAAAACTAAACATACAACTACCATATAACACATGAACCTTTATCTCAGAGAAATAAACACTTATGCTCAAACAAAAATCTGTGCACAAGTTTATAGCAGCTTTATTCATAATAGCCAAAAACCAGAAACAATGTAGATGCCCTTCAAAGGTGAACAGTTAAACAAACTCTGATACATACATACCATGGAATATAACTCAGCAATTTAAAAAGAACAAACTAGGATACACACAACCTGGATGACTCTCCACAGAGTTACGCCAAGTGAAAAAATGACAATCCGAAAAGTGTACACACTGCATGTTTCCATTTATATAACATTCTTGAAATGAAAAAATTATAGAAATAGAGAACAGAGGAGTAGTTGCCAGGAGTTGCCAGAGAGGGGAGTGCTGAAGGGAAGGGGATGTGATTATAAAAGGGCAACAGAAGAAATCCTTTTGGTGATGGAAATGTTCTGTACCTTGATAACATCACTGTCAATATCCTGTTACCATAGTCTTGCAAGATGCTACAACTGAAGGAAACTGAGTCAAGGGTATATGGGCTCTCTCAGTATTATTTCTTATAATTGTATGTGAATCTACAATTACCTCAAAATAAAAAGTTTACTAAAAATTGAAAAAAATTTTTTCAATAAAAAGTGAGAGCGAGACCATGCCTATAATTATTCCTTGATAACTTAAAGGGCAGGAAAACGAAGGCATGTTGTGATGAAATGGTTGTCTATATCCAGTATAAACTTACACTTCTAATTCACTGTCAGGCCAAACAAAAACTCATTTTCACAGAGTTAAAATAAGAGTATTCAAGACCTTGAACAGGAAAACTCTCCACTTTCTGTCCGGTCAGTTACTATTCCTCTTTCTCAAGAGGTCAAGTCTGTTGTCAGCAATCACTAGAGCCCTAACTTCTCCCACATAAATATTCATGGGTTTATGCACCCAACATAGGAGCACCTCAATACACAAGGCAAATGCTAACAGCCATAAAAGGGGAAATCAACAGTAACACAATCATAGTAGGGGACTTTAACACCCCACTTTCACCAATGGACAGATCATCCAAAATGAAAATAAATAAGGAAACACAAGCTTTCCTTATTTAAATGACACATTAAACAAGATAGACTTAATTGACATTTATAAGACATTCCATCCAAAAACAACAGAATACACTTTCTTCTCAAGTGCTTATGGAACATTCTCCAGGACAGATAATATCTTGGGTCACAAATCATGCCTTGGTAAATTTAAGAAAATTGAAATTCTATCAAGTATCTTTTCCGACCACAACACTATGAGACTACATATCAATTACAGGAAAAAATCTGTAAAATATACAAACACATGGAGGCTAAACAATACACTACTTAATAACCAAGAGATCACTGGAGAAAACCAAGAGCAAGTCAAAAAATACCTAGAAACAGGCCTCCCTGGTGGCGCAGTGGTTGAGAGTCCGCCTGCCGATGCAGGGGACACGGGTTCGTGCCCCGGTCCGGGAAGATCCCACATGCTGCGGAGCGGCTGGGCCCGTGAGCCATGGCCGCTGAGCCTGCGCGTCCAGAGCCTGTGCTCCACAATGGGAGAGGCCACAACAGTGAGAGGCCCGCATACAGCAAAAAAAAAAAACAAAAACAAAAAAAAAAAACCTAGAAACAAATGACAATGAAAACATGATGACCCAAAACCTATGGGATGCAGCAAAAGCAGTGCTAAGAGGGAAGTTTATAGCAATACAATCCTACCTCAAGAAACAAGAAACACCTCAAATAAACAACCTAAACTTATACCTAAAGCAATTAGAGAAAGAAGAACAACAAAACCCTAAAGTTATCAGAAGGAAAGAAGTCATAAAGATCAGATCAGAAATAAATGAAAAAGAAATGAAGCAAACAAGAGCAAAGATCAATAAAACTAAAAGCCGGTTCTTTGAGAAGATAAACAAAATTGATAGACCATTAGCCATACTCATCAAGAAAAAAAGGGAAAAGACTCAAATCAATAGAATTAGAAATGAAAAAGGAGAAGTTACAACTGACAGTCCAGAAATACAAAGGATCATGAGAGATTACTACAAGCAACTCTATGCCAATAAAATGGACAACCTGGAAGAAATGGACAAATTCTTAGAAAAGCACAACCTTCTGAGGCTGAACCAGGAAGAAATGGAAAATATAAACAGACCAATCACAAGCACTGAAACTGAGACTGTGATGAAAAACCTTCCAACAAACAAAAGCCCAGGACCAGATGGCTTCACAGGTGAATTCTATCAAACATTTAGAGAAGAGCTAATGCGTATCCTTCTCAAACTCTTCCAAAATATAGCAGAGGGAGGAACACTCCCAAACTCATTCTACAAGGCCACCATCACCATGATACCAAAAGCAGACAAAGACGTCACAAAGAAAGAAAACTACAGGCCAATATCACTGATTAACATAGATGCAAAAATCCTCAACAAAATACTAGCAAACTGAATCCAACAGCACATTAAAAGGATCATAAACCATGATCAAGTGAGGTTTATCACAGGAATGCAAGGATTCTTCAATATATGCAAATCAATCAATGTGATACACCATATTAACAAATTGAAGGATAAAAACCATATGATCATCTCAATAGATGCAGAAAAAGCTTTCAACAAAATTCAACACCCATTTGTGATAAAAACCCTCCAGAAAGGAGGCATAGAGGGAACTTACCTCAACCTAATAAATGCCATCTATGACAAACCCACAGACAACATCATTCTCAATGGTGAAAAACTGAAACCATTTCCACTAAGATCAGGAACAAAACAAGGTTGCCCACTCTCACCACTCTTATTCAACATAGTTTTGGAAGTTTTAGCCACAGCAATCAGAGAAGAAAAAGGAATAAAAGGAATCCAAATCAGAAAAGAAGAAGTAAAGCTGTCACTGTTTGCAGATGACATGATACTATACATTGAGAATCTTAAAGATGCTACCAGAAAACTAGTAGAGCTAATCAATGAATTTCATAAAGTAGCAGGATACAAAATTAATGCACAGAAATCTCTTGCATTCCTATACACTAATGATGAAAAATCTGAAAGAGAAATTAAGGAAACACTCTCATTTACCATTGCAACAAAAAGAATAAAATACCTAGGAATAAACCTACCCAAGGAGACAAAAGACCTGTATGCAGAAAATTGTAAGACACTGATGAAAGAAATGAAAGATGATACCAACAGATGGAGAGATATACCATGTTCTTGGATTGGAAGAATCAACATTGTGAAAATGACTCTACTACCCAAAGCAATCTACAGATTCAATGCAATCCTTATCAAACTACCAATGGCATTCTTCACAGAACTAGAACAAAAAAATTCACAATTTGTATGGAAACACAAAAGACCCTGAATACCCAAAGCAATCTTGAGAAAGAAAAACAGAGCTGGAGGAATCAGGCTCCTGGACTTCAGACTATACTACAAAGCTACAGTAATCAAGACAGTATGGTACTGGCACAAAAACAGACATATAGATCAATGGAACAGGACAGAAAGCCCAGAGATAAACCCACGCACATATGGTCACCTAATCTATGACAAAGGAGGCCAGAATATACAATGGAGAAAAGACAGCCTCTTTAATAAGTGGTGCTGGGAAAACTGGAAAGCTACATGTAAAAGAATGAAATTAGAACAGTCCCTAACACCATACACAAAAATAAACTCAAAATGGATTAGAGACCTAAATGTAAGGCCAGAAACTATAAAACTCTTAGAGGAAAACATAGGCAGAACACTCTATGACATAAACCACAGCAAGATCCTTTTTGACCCACCTCCTAGAGAAATGGAAATAAAAACAAAAATAAACAAATGGGACCTAATGAAACTTAAAAGCTTTTGCCCAGCAAAGGAAACCATAAACAAGACAAAAAGACAACCCTCAGAATGACAGAAAATATTTGCAAAGGAAGCAACTGACAAAGGATTAATCTCCAAAATTTGCAAGCAGCTCATGTAGCTCAATATCAAAAAAACCAAACAACCCAATCCAAAAATGGGCAGAAGACCTAAACAGCCATTTCTCCAAAGAAGATATACAGATTGCCAACAAACCCATGAAAGAATGCTCAACATCACTAACCACTAGAGAAATGCAAATCAAAACTACAATGAGGTATCACCTCACACAGGTCAGAATGGCCATCATCAAAAAAATCTACAAACAATAAATGCTGGAGAGGGTGTGGAGAAAAGGGAACCCTCCTGCACTGTTGGTGGGAATGTAAATTGATACAGCCACTATGGAGAACAGTATGGAGGTTCTTTTAAAAACTACAAATAGAATTACCATATGACCAGCAATTCCACTACTGGGCATATAGCCTGAGAAAACCATAATTCAAAAACAGTCATGTAGCACAATGTTCACTGCAGCTCTATTTACAATAGCCAGGACATGGAAACAACCTTAATGTCCATTGACAGATGAATGGATAAAGAAGATGTGGCACATATATACAATGGAATATTACTCAGCCATAAAAAGAAACGAAATTGAGTTATTTGTAGTGAGGTGGATGGACCTGGAGTGT
This sequence comes from Lipotes vexillifer, assembly GCF_000442215.2. NCBI lineage: Eukaryota > Metazoa > Chordata > Mammalia > Artiodactyla > Lipotidae > Lipotes > Lipotes vexillifer. Next base: position 686,137 of record NW_006799221.1, on the reverse strand, counting down.
GTCATACAGAATGCAGTAAGTCAGAAAGAGAGAAACAAATACCATATGCTAACACATATATATGGAATCTAAAAAAAAAAAAAAAAGGTTATGAAGAACCTAGGGGCAGGACAGGAATAAACATGTAGATGTAGAGAATGGACTTGAGGACACGGGGAGGGGGAAGGGTAAGCTGGGATAAAGTGAGAGAGTGGCATGGACTTATATACACTACCAAACGTAAAATAGCTAGCTAGTGGGAAGCAGCTGCAGAGCACAGGGGAGATCAGTCAGTGCTTTGTGACCACCTAGAGGGGTGGGATAGGGAGGGTGGGAGGGAGACGCCAGAGGGAGGAGATATGGGAACATATGTATATGTATAGCTGATTCACTTTGTTATAAAGCAGAAACTAAAACACCATTGTGAAGCAATTATACACCAATAAAGATGTTTTTAAAAATAAAAATTAAAATAAATAAATAAAAAACAGAAGTTGACCATTTCTGCAAGGCCCAGGGTTCAGAAGAATCTGGTAATTTAACATTCCCAAGTGCGCTGATCCAGATGTCTCTACGCCCAGTCTCAGGTTCTACTTCTTCCCAATCAGGGCCTGACCTTCGGGTAGCACACTTGCAGGACTGAAAATTCAATCTTCTCTAGAGCTATGTTACCCTTATAATTAAGTCCAGGGCCTGATCATCAGCTTCCTCTACCCTGTAGCTGCAAGAGATAAGACTCCCTTTATATGCTGTCAAGGAATCCCTCTGATGATGAATCACCCTCAGATTTTCATTGTCTTTTTTCCCAACGCATCAATAGTCCCCAGCAACAGCCATCCAAGCTACCAGTCTTTATGCTCCCCACATTTCCCAAACCCACTGAATGCTTGTAATACTGTCCTCACCAGTGTTTTCTCTTCCATGGTATCCCATCCCAGTTCACCATGAGAGAAAGTTTCAAAAATTGTACCTCTACACCATACCAATGTTATCAGTATTCCATTTACCACCAGTGATGGTATTTGTATCACAAGCTGCGAGGCAGGTAATCCAGCTCTGAAATCCCATTTTAGATTCTGCTTGTTAGAGGCATCCTGGTATCAACTGTCTAGGTCAGGTTTCCTATGAAATAGACTCTGACGTGGAGATTTGATTTCAGGAATTTTACTGGGGAGTAGCCTCAGGAACACACCAGAAAGGGAGTGAGGGAACAAGATTGGGCAGAGGAAGAAATTGATTTGTGACGTAGTCACAACTGAGGTCCCAGCCAGTCCTATAGGGAGCTCTGGAATTAAGATGGTCCTTCAGAGTTGTCCCAAATTGAAGCAAGAGGGCCAAGACCTTTTACCTTAAGCCAGTCTTAGACACCTGCTGTGGACCATCAACTGCCCACACTCCTGGAAGCTATATGAATGAGTGCTCTTGTCATGAAAAAGGGATCTGGGCAATGCATCACAGCGTCCACCATACCAAATTTCTACAAAAATCAGTGGTATAGGGGGAAAATGGAGGGGGGAGGCTATTATTATAGAAGAAATTTGCATGTGGAATAAGTATTAGATAAAATTATATAATTATTATTGATTTTGTTACATATGATAATGGCATGGTGGTTATGTAAAAAAAAGTCATTGCCTACTTGAGATGCAGACTAAAACAAAGGTAAAATGACATGATATCTGCAATTTGCAAGACGACATTTCAGGAAAATAGTGGAGGATATGGGAGATGTAACAAGATTGATAAAATGTTGTTAACTGTTGAAGCTGAGTGATGGGTGATACACATTCATTCTGTTATTCTCTCTACATCTGCTTAAAGTATCCATAAAAAAAAATCTAGGGACATGTAATAGGTAATTGTGATGTGCCACCAACAACTGCTCATAAGCACCAAAATATCTATTGTTGCCCCTTGAGCCCCAATTTCCAAGACAGAAAACTAGGTCCAAATTTAAAATGCTAGATATGAGATGCGGGAAGATTATAACTCTTTAAAACACAAGTGGAACCATCAAAGGTTATGAAAAACAGAACTTCTCTGTATATTGTTCATCAAATGATATCCAGAGCCTAGCACACTACTTGGGCCAGAGTAGGTGATGAACAAATGTTCTTGGAAATTAAAATGCAAGGAATATTCCCTAGCTTCTCCTTCCTGTCACCACCCATCACTCCCTTAGTCTGTTTCTATCTTTTGGGCTCTCTGTACCCTGTTAGGAATCTGTGCCCAATGAATAAAGTCATGAGTTCCCACTGTCTTGTTTTTGGCCTTGTGTGAGCATCTGTGCTTGATATGCAACAATCATTCTTAATGCCATTATCAATAATGACCTCCCCCTCTTTAAAAAAACTCCCCTTCCAAGTGGGTGTTCCACATAAGTAAGATGTTAGAGAAGAGCATAATAGGTAAAACATGTTTCAGAGAAAGTAAGACAGCAGGAAGTTGGGGTGGGGAAAGCTGAGCCCACTGCAAAGTGAAATCAGGGCGGACTCAAAAACCCCTGAGGACCTGTGGGAAGAGTGTCAGACTTCTGGCCAGGAACTGAGATGGACGTCTGCAAAATATGTATACCCAAGCAACAAACCAATTTAACCCCCCAGTATCCTTTCTCTAGGCCCTATTAAGAGGTCTTGACACAGCTTCCACCCTCCTTTCCCCAGTTGTCCAAAATCAGCAGTCAGTGTTGACATCAATGTGCAAAGGGCTAGAGCCCCAGGTAAAACAAAAGATGCCTGCAAAAAGGCAAATGAGAAAGGAACTCAAGGAAAGTTCATGATGGAAAAATAAGCACCGTCAAAACAAACATCCACCGAGGGGAGAGAGGAGGAAACCAAAGAGAAAAGATCAGCCAGAAAAAATAAGAACAAAAACAATGAGAAAAGCCAAGGGGCGGGGGCGGGGGTGCGGTGGTGGTGGTGGTGGAGGAGATGGACTAAAATAAAATACAGGCATAATCCTTCAAAGAAAAGTAGAGGAAAAGATAGGGACAGAATTAGCATTTGGGGCAAAGAGCTAAAAGCTTTCACACACTTTGTTTCACTTAATCTTCACAGCACTCTGAAAAGTGAATACTGCTCATCTCCATTTTGCAGAGGTGGAAATAGAGGCTTAGAAGCTAAATAAGTTATTTGTCTAAGGCTGTACAGATGGAAAATGGTGGAGCAGAATTTGAACGCAGTCCTGCTAATTTGCTAATTTCAAAACTTACACTCTCTTGTAGGCTATCCTGGGTTTGAAAATATGGCAAACATGACTTCTAAATTTGGTTGACTGCATTCATTAATACTAATAGCAATATGCTCAGTTATGCCTTAATTTGGGATCATTTCTTGAAATGGATCCTGAATGTTTTTATTCCATCAAAAATGTTATCCTTCTCACCTCACGCAGACTCCTACTCTTGACTTAGGAATCTCTCCCACATGGATAAACCATCTAACTACATCCAAGCAGCTAAGGTAAAAGGAGACAAAACTACCCCACCTGCTCAGGTGACTCTAAAGCTATCAAAAAAATATTCCCCTGGGACCAATCTGAGAAGACCTAAAATTACAGTGGGAAAGAATCAGGGGCAACTGCCTCCAATATGAAAACATCCTTGAAATTGATGAAATTGATGATGATGAAAGAGTGGGAGCAATGGATGTGTGGATCTGGTGTCTGTTGGGGACCTGAATGGTATATAGCTTATATCCCCATTAGAACATAAACTTCTAGAAAGCAGGGACTACATACTGTACCTTTATTTTGTCCATAACAGCACAGTGCCTTACAATTCACAGGCACTCAAAGATTAGTCAAATAACTGAATGAATACTGGGTGTAATGACCTTGTGAACTGGAGTAGTATCAAGACACCTTTCTCTGTTTGTAAAGTAAAGTTACCCTTGGGACTTCCCTGGTGGCGTAGTGGTTAAGAATCCACCTGCCAATGCAGGGGACACGGGTTCAAGCCCTGGTCCGGGGAGATTCCCCATGCCTCGGAACAACTAAGCCCATGTGCCACAACTACTGAGCCTGCATGTTGCAACTACTGAAGCCCACGCACCTAGAGCCCATGCTCCACAACAAGAGAAGCCACCGCAATGAGAAGCCCCCACTCGAGGCAACTAGAGAAAGCCTGAGAGCAGCAACAAAGACCAAACGCAGCCAAAAAATAAATTATTTTTTTTTTAAAAAAGTAAAGTTACTCTTAAATATCATCTTTAATTCTGGAAGAAAGGAAATCAGGACAATAGCATGACTAAGTTTTGGAACTAACTAGCTCCTCTTTCAGCAAAAAGGAAAGTAATGAAGGTTTGGGGCACTCAGGAGATATCAGAAAGAAGTGCTAACCTGACAGCAGTCACAGGATATTGGTTTCCCTTTATCCCATAGGTTTCTTCCCTACTAATTTTTCAGTATGTTCTCATCCCTCGGAGTTCTTATATTCTGTATTCAGTAGTATACGGCACATAAATAGGATGCAGCATCTGTGCACAGTCTGGTCTTCCAGTGGGAGTTCTTGAGCCTGTGTAAGTTTGGATCTTTCCACAAAGAACCCCTTCTCCAACATGACTTTACAGGCCGCTCAGATTTACTGGCTGAGCTCTGAATACAGTGTTGATTTTCCTGGTTCATAAAGCCAGGCAGAGTTCCTGCTGCCAGACAGGTGTATTTGTTTTTGAATGATAAGGACATTCACTTGCTCTCAGTTTAGGCTAATAATAAACACTTTAGACATCCTTCAAAGTCTGAAGAGGAAAGAATAAAAAACCCTCAGGCAACAACGTCTGTTAATGGACTTAGAGTATGGCCTTGTACAAGAGCAGGGTGCTCGCTGCCTAACTTTTCGGGCAAGTAAACCCTTTGAATATTGCTTTTGAAAGCCCTCTCCCATCGATAGAGCCCTGAGGTTCATTTTACCTGATTAAAAGGAAGAGAGGAGAAATAGAAAGACAAAAAACAATATATTGGACCCAAAGAGATACCAGAGTGAGTCAGTGCCCGTGAGGAAACCTCTTTCAACCCTATAGCAGTGCAGCCTAATAAACACATCACCTGTGGGAGGGGAGGTTTGATGAGACAAACAGTAGCAAAAGCAGACACAGCAGGGTAACCAGGGAAAAATAAGAGTATGGCAAAGGAATATTCAGGAAGGAAGAAAACAGAACAATTTTGCTTGCCCTTTAAGCAGCCTAAAACCCTAATCTTTCAAAGTGGTTTAGAAAGGGATATACGTCCAAATTCACAGTGCTGGGTCTCTCTGCCTTGATTATCAAGGAGTAGTGGGTAACTTCCAGGATCAAGTTGTCCAGAAACATGAGGAGGGATAGAAAAAACTGTTGGCATCCTGGGCACTGACGCTGTAATCCAGTCCTACCTCAGGCTGACCGAGCCACTAATCTCACTTTTCACCCTTGATTCTCAATCTACCCCACTGTTGTTGTTTTTTCACCACCACCAATCACCTGAAAGGAGCTGGCTTTGGCTGGAATCTGGGCACCACAAATTGGCTCCCTCACAGCTCTTGATGGGCTCACGGTTCTTCTTGTGGAGGAGAAAGCAACAGCTCTGCCCCTGGAAAGGGTCACGCGGCACAGAGCACCCATCATCTCCGGGGCTGTCTGGGACTGGCCATCAACCCTAGCCAATAGGGAGGACTGGGCTTCTTTGCTGACAATACTTCAGGAACTTTGATACCAACTGCAGAGAAAAAAATGGCAGTTCCTTCCTCAAGGTAGGCGTGAAAGAGTGGCTGGGACCAACTGGTCTTGCTTCGTTTTACTCTTTTCATGCAACTTTATCCTGAGGACGAAGTCTCCACAAATCAAAGTAACGTTTCTCTTTCTCCAATTTTTCCACATTGTCTAATCCCCCAAATAAACCTTCTCTGGAATATTTAACTTACACCTTTCTTTCTTTCCCTTCAGTACATTTGCACTTGAATATTAAGATTTGTTTTGTTCTCTTTTGAAAATGCAAAGTTACTCTTAAATTTCCATTTTTAGTTTTAGGTTGCACATACATGAATATCTGTGTTAACAATTTTTCTCTAACTTAAAAATTTTTTATAACTTTAAAAAAAAATAGAAAAAGGTAGCAGAAGAACTTGAAAATGTTTCACATCCTGACTCTCTTCTCTTCCTTAAAGTAAGGATACAGTTAGAAAGAGGCCACAACAGTGAGAGGCCCGTGTACCACACACACACACAAAAAAAAAGAATGAAGCTATGCAGACACTCTGTGTTCTGTTCATAGTTGCTTCATGGATTCCTTGTCTCACTTTCTTTTCAACATTTCTTATTCATTACAACATTATTTACAACAGCCAAGATATGGAAAAAACCTAAGTGTCCATCGACAGATGAATGGATAAAGAAGATGTGGTGTATCTATACAATGGAATCCTACTCAGTCATAAAGAAGAATGAAATCTTGCCATTTGCAAAAATATGGATAGATCTCAAGGGTATTACACTAAGTGAAATAAGTCAGACAGAGAAAGACAAATACCATATGATTTCACTTATATATGGAATCTAAAAAACAAAACAAATGAACAAACAAAACAAAACTCACAGATACAGAGAACAGATTGGTGGTCAGCAGAGGGGTGAGGGTTTGGGTGGCGGGGGGGCAAAATGCGTGAAGGGGATCAAGAGGTACAAACTTCCAGTTATAAAATAAATGTCATCGGTGGGAATTCCCTGGCAGTCCAGTGGTTAGGACTCTATGCTTTCACTGCCGTGGGCCCCAGGTTCAATCCCTGGTCGGGGAACTAAGATCCCACAAGTTGCACAGTGCAGCCATAATAAATAAATAAATAACTCATTTTTAAAGATAAATAAAAGTCATGGGAATGTAATATAATGTACAGCATGGTGACTACAGTCAATAATACTGTATTGCAAATATCAAAGGTGCTAAGAAAGTAAATCTTAAAAGTTCTCATCACAAGAAAAAATATTTGATAACTCTGATGTTGACAGATGGTAACTAGACTGATCATGGTGATCATTTCCCAATGTATACAAATGTCAAATAATTATGTTGTACACCTGAAACTAATATAATGTTGTATGTCAACTGTACTTAAATAAAATTTTCTTCTCCTCAGTTTTTCTACCACAGATATGTGCTGCAATTACACATCCAGACAGAAATGTCTCCCTAAGAAATGTATGCTCAAGTATTTAGGGGTAAAGAGTCTGCAGCCTACTTAAATAGCTTAGAGACGTATAGATAGATAGATAGATATGTGTGTATATGTATACACATGTATATACACACATGTATACACATATATATATGCATATATATTCATATACATATGTGTGTACAATTTTATATATACGAAAGAAAGACAAGGTAAGATAGGTGAATAACTTACTGAAACTTAATGGAAGGTATGTGGATATTAGTTATTCCTTCTCTTTTTCTGTATGCTGAGATTTTTCATGATTAAAAACTTAAAAGGATGAATAGAAGGAAGGAAGAGAAGTGGAAAGAAAGAGAGGAAGGAAGGAAGGAAGGAAGGGAGGAAGGGAGGGAGGGAGGGAGGGAGGGAGGGAGGGAAGGGATTCTTCCTGAAGACCCTGAAAGATGTAGGGCTTAGCTGGTTTTCTCATTCTGAGAACTCTAATGGTCAGCAATAGCTCATAACACTATGGTTTAATCACTAATGTCCAATTATTGTAATTTACAATCACTCTGTGATCATCTAACTCCCACTCCCCTGGACTTCTCCATGAACTTTCACAGAGAACGTGCTCTTTGAGAGCCCTCTACAGTGTTGCTGTAAGGCTCTCTACTGGCCATTATTCTGTGGGTCTGATTTGTAGGTGAGACCTGCCCTAGCTTGAGTACTTCACATCTGCTCTTTTGTGTGGTTCCAGCATATCCTCTCATTGTTGACCACTTGCTTTGAGCTAGTTGAGGTGGCTATTGCTAACTGGATGACCCAGTCAACATATGTGAAAATCTGCTGGGTGAGTCTTCTGGATAAGCTCTTGTTTCCCTCATAAAATGGGGCTTTTCACCATTTTGTCGTTAAACTTTTGCCCTTTGCCCTTTAGCTCCTTCTTCCTGTCTGGAAAGCAGACGTGAGTTCTGGAACCATGACGGCCATCTGGAGATCCTAAGGTGACCATAATGAGGATGACAGTGGAGCGGGAAGAAGGAAACATTCTAGGTAGGAACCTAGACTGGCTCACCTAGCATTGGTGAGCCACCTTGCCAGGCTTAGAATTTCTGTTGAGAAAAACAATTAACACCCTATAAAACTGAAACCTTGGAGAATGGTTTTCTATAATTTGCAGCTGAAAACATATCTAATTGACTTGATTGATTTTGCCACCTTGTAGAACATTTGGTCCTGGCACAACTAGAGAGACTCCCAGCCTCATACCACCCAATGATGATGCCCCGATCAGAACTTGGGCTGCCCACAAATTGCCAAGGGAGCGAGTCTTTCATATGTCACATTTCCCACACTCCACTGAGGGACTGGTTTTAGGCTCTGCACTTGACTGTTTCTTTTGTTTTCTTCAAATTTTTTTTTTTTTTTGCAGTACGTGGGCCTCTCACTGTTGTGGCCTCTCCCGTTGTGGAGCACAGGCTCTGGACGCACAGGCTCAGCGGCCATGGCTCACGGGCCCAGCCACTCCGCAGCATGTGGGATCTTCCCGGACCGGGGCACGAACCCATGTCCCCTGCATCGGCAGGCGGACTCTTAACCACTGCGCCACCAGGGAAGCCCTGTTTTCTTCAAATTTTTATTCTGAAAGTGCAACATGATTTTTTTTTTCAGACTATTTAGCTAGGTCCAATTCTTTCTGACCAGGCAACCTTGATACCTTTACTCCTAGAGAATTACCTAAATATTGAGCCAAAGAAACTGAATATAGTCTATGAGTGCTGGTAAGCACAGTCATGAAATTTTTCAAGAAATAAATCTTTCTGTGGTCTATAGAAATGTCTGAAGATTCTGAGAAGAATCCTGACCTTCCTATTGGGTAGACAGGGAGAAAAGACATGCTTTGGTTTTGTAAAGGTCCAAAGTTTAAGTAAATAAGGTTCGGCTAGTAATCAAAGACAAAAATCCCTCACCTTAGCATTGCTAACAAACCAAGACAGAACAACCTTCCCTTACCCTTAGTCCTCAGGCCTTGGCTTTGGACTGGGCCCCAAAATGCTTTCTGTTTCAAAACCTCAAACCATACAAAACTCAGTAGGTCTGGGGTTCAAACATATGAATAGAAAAAGCCAAGCTTCCGCCTGACCTTGGCTAACCTTAAATCAATCGTTCTTCCAATGCTGGTCTGCCCAACAGTGAAGCTTGTGGCTTCATCTTGGTTTTACCACAAAACTTTGTGATGAAACCCACTGCGATTTGGACGTCCATTCCTGTCTTGTTTCAAACTCTTTTTGCAAAACCAGATGACTTCTATAGCATATGACTATGTAACTCTGTAATATCTCTTATGTTCCACATAGGCTCAGGACCAAATTTTTGCATAGCAACATTTTATGAGACTCCAATGATGAAAAATCAGAGAATAGAACTAAAAATCCATTCAGTGTAAAATCAAGGCCATTCTATGAATATAGCCCAAATCTATATGACACTACTGTTAAACCAACTATAACAGCAACTCAAATAATTTGAAAGTCTCAGTTAAAAAAAACTGCTGGGAGTTGCATACTATGGGGTAGAGGAGCTGGAGGAAGGAAACCCAAGAACTGACAAATGTTGCCCCAGACTAGAAGTGCAAGAAACATAGAACCGGCAGAGCACCCTGAGAGATCCAAGGGACAAATAATAAGTGGGGATTTTCCCCCAGTGAAGAGTAGCTCCATGTTTTCCAGCCCGCAAATCTAGGTCAAATCAGGACACACATGTAGAGAGAAGCCAACAATCTGAACATGCATTCATTAGCTAGGACAGAATACCTCAGTCTCATGATCTGATTGTGCACTGCAGGTGTAAGAACTAACACCTCCATTCTGTATTCTTTCTTGGCATTGATGTAGGTACAGACAAGAGTGCCAAATGTCATGTGATCTCATACAATATAGGTTCTTTTTTATTGAGGTATAATTGGCATATAACATTATATTAGCTTTGGTTGTACAACATAATGATTCTATATTTGTATACATTGCATAATGATCACCACAGTAAGTCTAGTTAACATCCATAGTATAGATTCTTGTCAACTAGAAATCTTTGGAGAAATCTGATCAACCATCCATCATTTCCCCATAAAACAGTGAATTGCAACATCCCTGTGTTATCAGGGTCCTGAAATGAACATAACCAGAAATAAAACAGAAAGCTCTATCTGACTTGAGCCCTTTCCAAATCTGAATCCTATTTTGTAGATTTAGAAATTTAGCCACAAAAACCCATTAACCAACTTTGAAACAAAGAAAGAGAATTTTTGCTTTAGCCCAACAGACTCCTTTGCAAATTATGCATGATGTTTTCCAGTGATAGGAAAAAGGAACCAGGGCAGGAGAAATACATGCCACCAGTTTCTATAAAACCTGAAAGCAGAAAACTGGTCTCGTGATGTCAAGAATATACTACAGACAATCCTGGGTCAGTGATAACCTGGGGACCAACTCCTAGAACTTTAAAATTTCTGCAAAAAGTGATTTTTAAAAATGACCCAAGGAAAAGGTTACAATGATTGTCCCTTTCCTAGGGCCCCCATCCCGCCACCTCTCCCAAGTAGCTAGTACACAAACAACGCTATGCAATTTTCACGTCCTTCCAAACGACCAATCTGGCAGAAACGTCATGAAGCTCTTAATAGAATGAATATATGTATTTATGTCCCCTAAAGAGTCATTTCTACCTTCTTGCCCTCAATGGAAATTACAAGTTGTCCCAAAGCTCCTGTGAGATGCAACCTACAGAATTGCCCCATAAGTCACAGGTGAAGTTATTTCACAGAGCCTATTAGAGTAAAGCAATGCAAAGGGATGCTTCTCTACTAAACCCCAAACAGGGGCTATGGCTCCAAAACCAAAATTCTAGGATGAGATTACATATTCGGCATTGAAGCCAACACATGATCACAGCCAACAGGTTCCTAATTTCCTACTCTGGTGCAAGATATAGGTACAGGCTCCTTAAGGTAAAAGCCACCCACCAACTGCCTATGTCACCAACATATAAAACTCATGAGCTCATGATATAAACAGAGAACTATTTACTATATTCTTGGCACTGGCAAGCTTACAAACAATAGCTCAGTGGAATATTTTTGAATTGAGTTCGTTTCCTGAATACGTTTTTCTTATAAATCTGCACACTTAGCCAAAGATCACATTACTCATTAGACATTACAGCTGTCCTTGTCACCTAAAATCAAAGGGGTGTTACTTGAGCACTTTCCCGTAAAGAACTGCAAATAACTCCCCTATTCGTGGGCTGAGCTACAGAAAAATGTTTGTGCACAACATCCAGCAGGTGGCACTCACATCCAAGGCTACCGGGAGCTTCCCTGTTGGCCAGGGAAATCTTCGTTCACACAAAAAAACTTGTTCTTACAGCTCAGTAAATAGTAGACAGATGCCTTCTTAGTGAAAGACAGTAAATCTCACTCTTAGTGTCTTCTTAAATGAAGTTTTGACATTGGACATAGCAGCCCGTCGATTTATGTAAATTTTTAATAAAGTAATCCAAGAATAGAGAAATTCCATACTGAAAATACAGCTTCGTAGATGTTATGGGCTGAGTGTTTGTGTCCCCCAATACTTATATGTTGAAATCTAATCCCCCAATGTGACAATATTTGGTGGTGAGGGCTTTGGGGGGGAATTAGATCATGAGAGTAGAGCTCTTATGAATTGGGTTAGGGCCCTTATAAGAAGAGGCCAGAAAGCTAACTGCTCTTTGTGCCATGCAAGAACATAGCAAGAAGACAGCCCTCTTTAAACCAGGAAGGAGCACTCACCAAGAACCCAACCATGTTGGCACCCTGTTCTCCAACTTCCAACTTCCAGAACTGTGAGAAATAATTGCTTGTTGTTTAAGCCACCCAGTCTATAATAATTTGGCCTAAGACATCTCTAATGATCCTTTCCTGATTTGCCAATATTTGGAATAGGATTAAGGAGCCACATATCACTTTGAATATTAAAAATCGAGCCAAAGCCATTTTGAATAAGAGTGAGTTGAGCCGAGAAAAATAAAAGACAAAAAGACATTCCTGGGCTTCCCTGGTGGCGCAGTGGTTAAGAATCCGCCTGCAAATGCAGGGGACACGGGTTCGAGCCCTGGTCCAGGAAGATACTACATGCCACGGAGCAACTAAGCCTGTGCACCACAACTACTGAGCCTGCGCTCTAAAGCCCGCGAGCCACAACTGCTGAGCCCGCGTGTCACAACTACTGAAGCCCGCGCACCTAGAGCCCGTGCTTGGCAACAAGAGAAGCCACCACGATGAAAAGCATGCACACTGCAACGAAGAGTAGCCCCTTGCTCGACGCAACTAGAGAAAGCCCACATGCAGTAATGAAGACCCAACACAGCTAAAAATAATTTTTTTTAAAAAAAGACATTCCTTGCTAAAGATTCTCTTAATATGACAATAGTGGCTTCAGTTGCCAAATCATGTACATAAAGTCCCAGAAATTGTTTTGCAAAAGGGATGGAATCATCATGATCATAGACTATGCTTAGAATTTATCTACCCTTGAGTCACATGTACTAATTATTATTAATCCATATCATCTCTTCATGAACAAGCGAAATCAATTACTCTATTATCTTAGCAAAGTGAATAGAAGTACAATAAGGTTTCATTGGCTGTATAAGATCAGGTATACTAACACTAGCTAACACTGCCACTTACTGAGCATTTATTATATGTCATGCGCTGAAAAACCTGCAACACACAGTAATTTAATTTTTACAGCAACTCCATGAGGCAGGTAGCACAATTATCTCCACTTTGTAGGAAAGGAAAATGAAGCTTAGAGGCAAGTTACATAACCTATTTTAGCCTCACCTCCTCATTTGTAAAGTGAGAATAAAAGTATAAACTATTTCTTAGGGTTGTGAAAATTAGAGTCGACACAAAGCATTTAGCCTAGTAAGTCCTAAGTATGTAATTACTTTTACTACTATTGCTACAGCTGCTGCTGCTCTACTACTACTACTGCTATGACTACTACTACAACTCACTATTATTATTAAGTTATTTTCTCAGGGTCACACAGACAGAAAATGGCAGAGTCAAAATTTGAATTCAGGTCTGCCTGACTCCAAAACTTGGGTGCTTGGCTTCTAGGAGACAATGCCTCCAAACAACTAACCCAGGGTAGTTCTGAGAATAAAAGAGCACTTACAGAAAAATAGAAGTTACTCTTATTCATGGAGAGAACATACGGGAACGGTCATCAGAAAACAGCCATGTCTTTAAGTTTCTCCTTCCAGACACAATCACACACATGGGCAGAGCAAATGCCTCTTCTTCCCCCACCCATCTTGTGTGTCAAGAAGACCTTTTATCTTTTTGACCAAAACATGATATCTTTTTGTTTTGGCCGCACAGCACGTGGGATCTTAGTTTCCTGACCAGGGATCAAACCTGTGCCCCCTGCATTGGAAACACAGTCTTAACCAATGGACCACCAGGGAAGTCCCCAAAATATGATATCTTAATGGTCATAAAATTACATCCTTTTCAACGGAGGTGGGTAAGGAACTAGAATTTAATGAAGAACCATGCCTGGTGCAAGTAAGAACCACCCAGCACTGAGCCAAGGTGACCATACTATAGAATGCAGAGCTAAGTCCTGATCCTGACTTACCCAACATGACTTAGAGTGAGCTACAGTCCAGGCACATTAATCACAGTGAATGGTCGTGCTGAACTATGGCATTAGGGGACAAGTTCTCTGACTAGTAACTTTCATAAGTTTGGCATGATTTTGAATATTTCTTGATAAGTTCTAGTCCATCCAGCAATTAGTTTCACTCATTTGACATTTTTCTAACTGCCTTGGAATTCATATGTGAAATTGTTTTGCAGCAATATATTAATATATTGCACTGAAACCCCATTCCTAATTTATCAAGATAAAATGAATTGATTTAAATTATATTATTTTGGGTTTTGGGTTCCCAAGACTTCTGTGTATGTCTGTGTTTTAAGCTATCATTTCTTGAACACCTTGACCCCCTTGGTTTATAAACAATCTAGACACACAGTTTTCTGAGTATTCAAGGTGTACTTGGTACAAAATAGAATAGGAATCGCTGTACAAGGCTGATCACAATAAACCCTACTCCACCCAACCACTGACTGGTTTATAAATTAGTTTATGACCCAATTCTGGCCAATGAGACAAAGAAAATTCTTTTGGAGACTTCCCTGGAGGTCCAGGGGTTAAGGCTCTCTGCTCCCACTGCAGGGGGCACAGGTTCAATCCCTGGTTGGGGAAGTAAGATTTTGTATGCCGTGTGGAGCAGCCAAAAAAAACAAAAGAAAGAAAAAGAAAAGAAAAAACTTCTAAAAAAGCTCCCTCCCTCCTGAGAGCGCCAGGAAGAGAAAGTTCCTCCTGTCCCTCTGGATGCAGCTTTGACGAGATGAGATGTCTGGCACTGCTGCAGCCACCTTGCAACCAACCTAGGGATGATCATCACACAGAAATAGGGATGACATCAGCACACAGAATACGCTCTGGCCGGAAGGCCCAGTGTGAGCAGGCTCCTGGAGACTGTGCATGGAGCCTGCCCTCCTGTTTTAGCCAGTTTGGCTTGTGGTCTTCTGATATTTGCAGCCATACACACCTTAACTCTGTGCTGCCATACTTAGGCCTTAGAGAAAAGGCATCTCTGAGAAGGTAACACTCAAGCAACAGGAAGGATTAGGCAGAAGAGGGGCAGTCTTAATGGTCAGAGGAAATAGTATCTGTAAAGTCTTTGAAGAGGGAATGACTTGGCTTATTTGAGGCACTAAAAGCTCATAGGACTGAAGTATGGTTCATAGGCTCATAGGACTGAAGCCTGGAAGAAGACGTTTCCATCAATCCTTACTGGGTCTCCTCACCAATTATCTCTTCAGATTTGGGATATTTTTGACGAGTGTTTTGACAAGAACACTGTTTCCCCAGAGCTGAGCCAACCAAACTGTTGGATGGTATATTGGAGGTGAAGGAACATTTGGCTATACATAGTTTCCTGTGGGACAGCCTGGTTTCCCCTGTCCTGTTTGTTCACCCCAGCAGTTCGTGTGCAGCTGGCCGGTGTTTAGCGATGCTGTGGTACCTGAGGGTTGGAACTGAGCTGCAGCTTCAGGCTGCTGAGGAAGTGGTGGCTGACCCAAGTCTCGCTTTCCTCGGCATCTGTACAGGCTACACCTTCAAAAGCCACATCTGTGGGCATGTTTTTAGGGTTCCAATAACAAGGGCACGTTGGTTTTCTGTTTGTTTTGTGACTGCTAACATTTATACAGTGCTCATCACTCTATCTGTTCTAACTAATTCAGTATGGTGACTGAAGGGGAGCGTGAAATGAGATAAGATTAGCAAAAAAAGATTGCACAGGTCCTTCTAGGCTACAGTAAGAAGTTTAGACTTAATTCTAAGTATAATGGGAAGTTGTTGAAGGACTCAAAGCCAAGAAGTGACATGATCCAAAGCTCATTCTGGCTGTTGCTCTTTGGAGAACACACTGGAGAGAGGGAGTAAGCAGTGGGGAGAACGTGTGGGCTATTGCAGGAATCCAGGTAAGAGACGATGATGGCCTGGGCTATATAGTGGAAATATTAATTGCAACAATTATTCTCAGATTTTAGTTTGTGGGAGAATCACTTGTGGTATTTATTTAAGATGCAAGTAAGCACACCAGTGAATTTCGATGCGGGTGGTCTACAGACAACACCTGTGAGACACCAATATAGAAACGTTAAGACCTTTGACTTTCTAAGCAAGACCATTTTCCAAAAATAACCATCTCCCATTCTTTAATTTCTTCCAATACAGGGACTTCCAAATTTTCCAGGTAAAAAGTCCTTAGGTCCCAAATGCCTTAGAGTCACATGGTTTTTCCTACAGTCTCACCTCAATTTCCCTGAGCATAGCCTATATATTCCCTCTTGTGCTATACTCAATAAAAGAAGAAATGTTCCTATAACTCACTGTCCCTAATGTTCCTGAACATCGTTCTTTCGTCCATTCAAAAAGCACCTACTAAGCACCCTCTAGGTGCCTGGCACTAAGCTGGGCTCTGGTCATACCAAGATAAATAAAACACACCCTCTCATATGATAGATATCCATCTTTTTCCTCTATTTTTCTTCCCTCATATACTATTCATGCTCTAAAACTTAGGCAGCATTATGAAGGAGAAAAGAAAGAACACAACAGGAAATTAGATTCAGTAGAAAACAGGAGCAGAACAAGAACAAGACTTTGGGAAAATATAGCCTGATGAGACTCTCCTCAGGTCCTGCATGTAGATGAGATCTTATTATAAATTTCTTACCTGAACCTTAAACAAAGAACAGTCAGCCTCTAAAATCAGGACAACATCTGACTATCTGAGAGCACTCCAGAAACAAGTATTGAATACTCAGCAGAGAAAACTGTCTAGATTGTTCATAAACCACTGGGGTCAAGGTTTTCTTGTTGAGGGGAAGAAGAAACAAAAAGGAACTATAATTCCATCTTCTAAAGTTGACCAAAACAAGGTGCCCAAATCATTGCCTGCTGATCCCATCTGAGGGGTGGACGATTTGAGAATTCATGAGATATTATTGGGATTTCAGCCCCAGCCCTAGGCCCTTTGATGTTTAATTAATGTGCTGAACTCAAGCTAAATAAGACTAGAAGGGGTTTATTGACAGCATAACTACTATATCTAGAAACAATGCCAGAAATTCTTTTTTAAAAGATAAATATTAAGATGTTTGGAGTGGACATCAAAGGTGACAATAAACCTTTAAATACTTCTGCCAAGAGCTTTGAAAACAACAATTATTCAGTAAGTAACAGCCTGTTCTCATGAGTAATCTAGAACCTCAAATATTTTTCCTAGCCACGCTGAACTCTTAACAAGATGGCAAACAATAGATTAGACAATTGCAATAAAGGAAATTATTTATTGTGTACAAGTTACACTCAATAAATTGACTTTGCCAGCATGTTGGACACAGTAAGGTTTTCAGGCTGCTGGCATACTCCTTGGCAGATCTCTGATGAAAATGTGGTTCTGATTTAAAATACAGAAAGAAATTTTTAAATATAAAAACATAGAAATGGAACCCTGGCAGCCTAAAAGCATTATTGTACCTTAAAAGACCTATAGTTTACTAAGGGGTAGAGGAAGAGGGTGATGAAACTGCCTGCCTAATTTAAATTTAAAAACTACTTAGAAGATTGGAGCATTCAGTCCAATAGGTATTATGGCTTCTGAGCTGCCAAATGGCCAGTTTCACTGGGTTTGAGGTAGTTGTTTTTTATACAATCATGATGCTAGGTTTGTGTAGGCACAACCTTAGGCACTTGGAAGAATCTGGTTTCAAAGGTGTAACAAAAGCTCATACACATGCTTATACTTGTTAACCAAAACAACTACAATTGTTCCAAAAAGATAGCACTGTTTATATTAGATTTGTTTTTCCTGGTTTAATACACCATTAAACATCAATAAGTTCACCAAATCTAGTCAGATAAAAATCTTTCTCTCATTACCTTATGAATATTTACTATGGTTAACACCTTCCTGGGGTGCTCTGGCAGCATTTTTGTTTGGGTTTTTTTTAATGAAAACCATGCCTAGCTAAGGTCTGGAGTCATATTCTAAAGACAAAGATCCTTTTTTAAATTTTTACAGTAAAAATATTTATCCTCCCCAAACATGAGTGATAATATATATGATATGCAACTCAATGAAACCAATCTGTACTTTCATTATAACATATGTGATGTTACCATGATGCTTTTCTGTGTGATTATGCTTCCCATTTCTCAGGGACAATCTGTCTCGAGGGCAGTCGTTTAGCTACGTGAACAGTTTGCAGTTTCCACTAGCACAGTCTTACCGGGAGAGATAGGGCAGGGAGATAAGGCTATCCCACACAGGCTGCATCTAGAGTCTGTAGCCAAATCCCCACTGTTAATGCTACCTTTGACCCAAGAACCATTTTGTGGATTGCTCATGAATAACATTTTTAACCATAATTCTCTGCTCATTGTTAGAAAGGAGAGTTTTCTTTATATTTAACTGGTCAACTCTTTCAAATAAATGTGACCTCAATTCTATGAATTAGCTAGTGGCCATGGGCAGATTCTTTCTGAGACAGCCACTTTAAATCATACTACCAGGAGGGGAGAGGCCTTTCTCGATGGTGGTTTTCTAACTATTGCCAAATTCTCAAGGTAGAAAAACATTCCTATGAGAGCTAAAGGTACATTCTGCCACCCCTTTCCCATGCATCCATCATCAACAAAGACAGTAATGAGTTTAAGATTTCATAAGATACTTATTGTTTTAAACCTTACTTTTTTTTTTTTTTGGAGTATAGTTGCTTTACAGTGTTGTGTCAGTTTCTGCTGTACAGCAAAGTGAATCAGTTATACATATATACATATCCCCTCCTTTTTGGACTTCCTTCCCATTTAGGTCACCACAGAGCATTGAGTAGAGCTCCCTGTGCTATACAGCAGGTTCTCATTAGCTATCTATTTTATACATAGTAGTGTATATATGTCAATCCCAATCTCCCAATTCATCCACCCCCACCTTCCCCCCTTGGTGTCCATACGTTTGTTCTCTAAGTCTGTGTCTCTATTTCTGCTTTGCAAGTAGGTTCACCTGTACCATTTTCCTAGGTTCCACATATATGCGTTAATATACAATATTTGTTTTTCTCTTTCTGGCTTACTTCACTGTGTACGACAGTCTCTAGGTCCATCCACATCTCTGCAAATGGCACAATTTCGTTCCCTCTTATGGCTAACATTCCATCGTATGTATGTACCACATCTTCTTTATCCATTCCTCTGTGGATGGACATTTAGGTTGCTTCCATGTCCTGGCTATCGTAAATAGTGCTGCAATGAACACTGGGGTGCATGTGTCCTTTGGAATTATGTAAGCCTTACTTTTATTATCATCGCTTGTACATACATGGCCACAATTTCACTTTTTCATTCTAGGCAAAATGTGTAATTTAACTGTAACACTTGAGAGCATATCTAAATATTTGGATTCATTTCTGGTGAAAGCAAAGGGGCTAGAATTTTAGCAGAGATCACTGTGTTGACATGTCTGCTTCCTACACGCAAAGCAATTGGCTCGACAAGGCAGCACAAGCACAGAAAAGTTCACTCAATCATCTAATCCCTTCTAGTATTACATTTTTCCTCTTTCAAATCTTTGGCTAATTTGAAGCACAACGTTATGAGGAAAAGAGAGAAATATTTTCCCTTATCCCTCTTAATCCATCTTCATGACCAACTCTAGTATCTCCTCCCACTAGTCTTAATTAATTACCCACTTTTGATGAATGAATCAATCATTCAATAAAGTTAGTGTTTACTTCCATTTGTAAAGGCAGTTGCATCAATTCTACCTGGAATGGTTATGAGAATGTGTGAAAGAGGAAGACATAAGGAAAAGAAGGATACAGGTTTTAAGAAAACAACTAGGTAAGTCAAATTGTTGAGAAAATAAATGTTCCCATACGTTACGAAAAAACAGAGACATTAGAAATTTACTGCTGGTCTTGTTTATTGTCTCTAAATAGCTGATCCAGCATAAGACCTTTTTTGACATGAGCTGAGCCATGAATGCACTCTGTCTGATGTGGTACTTCATTCATCCTAATAATCCACTGATTTCTATAAAACCCAATAAATGATATTTTTCTTACTAAAAAAATGTACCAATCTGGTAGCCCAAATAGATACCATATACATATAGTCATTAGTGTCATAGTCTCAATAATTTATCAAAAATTTAGAAATTTTCACATTTTCCCATAGTATTTATAGATATTATAATTTTTGTTCAGCCTTAAGAGGTTAAATCAATTAAAATATGTCTAAACAGAAAATCTTCCTTGGTCATCAGCTTAACAACTACTCACAAAAAAATACCACACTAAAGTCTAGAACAGGAAGTGAAGAATACTTAAATACCACTTCTAGTTATGGCTGGAACATAAACAAGCATAGGGGAGGTCCTAAACCTGAATTTCAGCCAGGATACCAGGATTGTTGATATCGCTTCCAAGAGAACTAAAGAATATTAAGGTGAATTATGTGATCAGGACTTAAGGTTTTATTTCTCAGCTAAGAAATATGGTATGTTAGAACTCTCTTTTCTTAATGGATGAAAGATATAATTTCAGTTTTTAACTAATTAGTGTTCTCAGTCAAACAAAGCCAATGCCGGAATTACAAATAATAGTTTATATGAAATTAGTCTTCACAATATAGACTGGCCTGTGAACCAAGAAGGAGCTGTAGATCAGGTTCTGGACCTTCTGCCTCTTACCCACTCTACCCAGGAGGGGATGAAATCACCAAAAGAATTTCCCATAGGAAACCACAAACCCCAATACCTCTGGTACCACCTGCATGTCCTTCTGCGCAAGGGTCAGCCCTCCCGAACTCTGTTTAATTCTTGAGAGCCAATGGGTATACAACTGTACCAAACCACTGCATTTCACAATGTAACTTGAGACAAACTGAATCTGAAAGGCTATTTTATGGGTATTTTGCCTCCACTCCTGCAGGTAATACAATCCACAGTGCACCCACTGGCTGGCAGTATTTGACACTCCTAACCCTCATTACCATTCTTCCTTTCGTACACTTCTCAAGGGAGGTGTGGCTGAGAGCACCAGCAAAGAAAACAGGTCTTTCTTAATCATTTGTGCTGTTCATAAGAAGTGTACTTAATGAAGGATTAGAATCGATCTTGAGTCTTGTTTGTGAGTTTTGTTCATATCTTCACAAAATTTGGTACTTCTATTTTACTATATTTTATCCATCTATTTCAGGTAGTTATTCAAATTCAAGTCTTCATTATCCCAAAGTCCCATGTGATCTACATTTAAAAAGGGGGAGGGATGGTGTGTGACAAATTATAGCATTTGTCATGTGCATGTTTTTACAGTACATTTGCCACCATATAATATTAAAACCTTGAACTTCAAAAAATAAACCTTGTACTTCATTTCATTCCCTGTTTAGCTCAGCTAACTAATGTTGAAATCTTTAAATTTTGTAAGAAATTGGCTTATTTTTCAATCGTTTTGCCTTAATCAAAAGGGAAAAGGGACTTCCCTGGTGGTGCAGTGGTTAAGAATCCACCTACCAATGCAGGAGACATGGGTTCGAGCCCTGGCCCAGGAAGATCCCACATGCCGCGGAGCAGCTAAGCCCGTGTGCCACAACTACTGAGCCTGCGCTCTAGAGCCCGCGAACCACAACTACTGAGCCCACGTGCCACAGCTACTGAAGCCCGTGTGCCTAGAGCCTGCGCTCCACAACAAGAGAAGCCACCGCAATGAGAAGCCCGCACACCGCAATGAAGTGTAGGCCCCGCTCGCCACAACTAGAGAAAGTCTGCACGCAGCAATGAAGACCCAACGCAGCCAAAAATAAATAAATTAAAAAAAATTTTTTAAGGGAAAAAATACTTTCAATTGTTGAAGACCAATTAGCTCTCTGAAACTGACCTATAATTAAAATCATAAAATGTCATGCATCATGAAATATACTGAAAACGTCTAGTATGTTATCTTCTAAGCACTCCATGAGGGCTAATTCATTTTATCTATAACTAATTTCCAGTGGAAAGAAAGTTACTATATTTCTCAGCATATTGACAAATAAGTCTTTCAGTTTCACGGAGATTAAGTGATTGAACAGGAACTACTGCCTCACCACTTACATATAAATCCTTTAGAGAAATTCTAACACTGAGGGGCCTGGATTTCCACATTTATTTTATTTCACTGTGATACATCTACAGAGTAGAAATAAGACTCCACTCTTTATCCAGCCTCCAAGGTCAGTCATATACTTTTTTATTTGAAATGAACTAAAGCTGATTTAAAGCGGACATGCCTTTTAGAATGCCCTGAGGCCTTTCATTTCTTGAATGATATGTTAAAGCTTGGAATCTACCCAAACCTCCTTGAAGCACCCTCTGCAAAGTTTAATCTAATTTGAACTAACTTATTCCTCAGTATAAAATGCTCTTTCTTATTTCTTTTTATTTTTTGAGTGAGCACATGGACATATTTTTGTGTTTCTAAACATGTGGATGCTGGAACAATTTAGAAAGAAAAACACTACATTATTTATTTTAGTCATGTTAAAAGCAGTGACAGAAAGCATGAGAACTCCTCATCCTGACACTCTGCAAATCATTTCACAACATGCAAATGATTTAGCAGCAATATACTCATAGTTCCTAGCAAATACTTCTCTGATTATAGGATACATTCTTAAAAGTGATGGGCTTCAACTCCCACTTTTTCTCTACATTTCTGTATATGTACTGCTTACATTCAGATCTCTACTTTGCAAATAAAAGTAATACTATACCGTGTATTTTCCAAAAATAAATACTTGTGTGGGACTACACAATCCTGCAGGCGTAAGACAGAGTATATGTATATAACAGAGCTTCTTGAAAATTTTCGCAACATGCATCTGTGCCCTCTATCTCTACCTCAAGGAATTAGTGAGTGTTATACAACGTTTTTTGACAGAAAAAGTGGTGAACTCATCCTGAGCACGTATGGTGGTGATTAACTACAAATTGATCAACTTCCCCAAACTAAAAACTTAAATATGTACAGTTTTTAGTTGATTAGGATACTTTTGAAGAAAATGAAGATGCTGGAGGAAAATACAGAGTTAAAGAACTGAATACAAAATGCTTCTTTCAGTAATGACAACGAAATCATTGTGAAAGGATTGCAGTGCATGAGGATCCATCCTTAAAGGCACTACCACATGCATGCTCCACCTGCTCTCTAGGTTTTATATTTACCTTTGCTGGGGCTGTTCCTCCCATCAGTAGTTCTGGGTCTCTGGTTCTACCACTGAGTCAGTCTAGGGGGAAAAAGTCTCAACATAATCCCAGAGGTTCTCTCTCATATTCTCTCTCTCTCTCTCATACTCTCTCTCTCATATTCTTCCTCTGTCTCTCCCTCTCCGCCCCTCCCCATTGACCCATGCAAATTTCAGCTATGCACTTAGCTTTCAATAATACCTGAATGAGAAAGTCCTTGAAATCACAGAAAGATGTGTGGCACGTCAAAATGAACTATTCATCCCCTGTGATCATTAGAGTGTCACAAGAGAAGAAACGTACCCAAGAGGGTCCTGCAAAATTCCAACTCTGGGAATTGTGTTCTATATAAAGACTCTCTGTCATTTCAGCAGCCCATTCATTTACTCAAATAATATTTATCAGGTACTATTATATCCAGCACTGTGTTAGCATCAGCAAGGCATTAAATCTTCAAAGTACTTTCTTATTCTACACTTATGTTGACATGTTTAGGTGGGGCCTTAAATTCTCTACTCAGCTGAATGCTTTAGTTCCCTTCTAAGTAATTTGTCATTTTCAGGCATATTTAAGTGGGTTTTATTTTTCATCAGTGGAACTCTACCATATATGATGGCATCTACACAAGTGTTTGAATCATGAAGAATAGAGATGACAAATTCCAAGCATTGTAAATTTAAATATCATTCCAGAATTAAATTCTGAAGTTAAACTTCTAGATTCTAGACTCAAAGCTTCAAGAAATAAGATTCAGCTTTGGCTACTCCCAAAGGCTAATCAGACCTTAGGTGTCTATTAAAATAACTTGTGATTCTTTCAGTGTTTCAGACCAAAGGAGGAAATGGTCATGATCTGCCCTCACTGGCAACTCTAGCATCATGGGAATTTTCCTAGGCAGCTTTCTGAAAGTCTAAGGAGTCTTCAAGCATGTTATAATTATAGCTACTATTCATTGTCTTTTCCGCCAAGCACTTTACGTTGAATACTTCAGCTCATTTAAGCTTCATGGTACCCCTGCAGTGTATCATGGTTCCTATTTTCCCTGATGAGCCTCGGCGAAGTTAGGTAACTTGCCCAAAGTCACACAAGTTGCAAGTGTGTGCAACTGATGGATCTGTGACAATGCATTATTCTGCTTCCCGGTCAGTAACGTGCTTCTACGTTTAAGAAGAAAAAAGACAATCACTTCCCTAGGGAAGTGGGGACTGATAATGCTGTCTGAGAAAGATTTCTGAATTCAAGAAGACAGAAAAAAGGAAATTCTGTTAGAGAACAAAGCAGTCACAACTGTCTGGGTTAAGGAGAAAAACTCGCCTCGAGGCGCCTCGGCTTTACTTCCTCCTACCAACCCAGAGGCTGCGAAGGGACCGGGCGCGGTGATTGACAGGAGAGTACGACCCAAGGACGGTCGGCCGCGTGGGGGTCGGAACGTCAACTTCTCAGCTCCCCTTGCTCCCACCACCCCCACCCGCCTCCACGCCACCTCCCGGCCGCTGGCTGGGAGCTTCCACTACCGGTGCGGGCGAGGCCGGAGGCAGATGGATGCTGCTGACTGACGGGGGCGGCCGAGCGCGAGGGCGCGGAGTGAGGCCGGTGGCCTCAGGGTTCCAGCAGCTCCCCCTGCGCCCTCCGGAATCGGGGCGGAAGGTTTACCTCCGCCCAGAGCCTCCACCAGGCCGGCGTGGGCTCAAAGGTGGGGTCCGGGCCCCCGCTGCGGCCCGCGGGGGCGCTCTAGGCCCCGGTGCAGAGGCCGCGCTACCCGCAGGGGTCTGAGGGCTTGAGGCCGCAGCTTTTCCTTCTCAATCCGGGTTGACCCTAAAGACAGATGAAACGGTGGGGGCGGCAGCGGCCCACGCGGTCTGGAGGCGCAGGGCGCTTGGGACGCGGCGTGGAAGCCGGCCCCGAGGGGCGCCCGGGCCTCTCTCGGCCAGCTCTCTCCCGGTTCTGCACTCCTTGCCTGGCTCAGAAGGCCCGCCGGCCGTGGCCCCGATCCGCTCCCTTCTCCTCCCCCACGCCCCGCGTCGGGCTCCGCTTTCCCTCCATCAACTCCAGGCCGAATTCAATCCGAGAAGGCTCCTTTGAGCTTTTGTGTTTGCTGGGGGAGATGTGGGCGCTGGAGGGATCGCGTTACAACTTTCATTTCCTGAAATGTTTGAGGGAACATCCAGGGTTTTTATCCCCCCATCAGGCCGGGCGATGGGTTCGGGTTTCAGGCCTTGTCATTCAGCTGTCACCAAACAAACGAAGCTCTCAGAGCCCTGGAGAGGGAGAGCTACCTGCTATTCATGACCCCTGGAGCAGGTGATCGCTCATGGGAAAAACAGATAGAATTAATCATAGGGCTGTTCTCTGTTTCCTCTCCTTTTTGGCAGACCTGCCCACAGTGTGAAACCTGTCAGAAAACAAATTAACTCTTTCTTGTCCCCCAGGGGAACTAAAAATACATTTTCAGAAAGCCCACCACACACATTCACACCAAATGACCCAAATGACCCAAATGACATTTGGAGAGAACATCTTTATATCTGCTCCACTTTGCAGTTTCTTAGTTTGTGGGGTTCCCATCTTAGTGGGACTTGGAACCTCGGGAACCAGGGGAGAATGGGGCAACTTCAGATCACCTGGTTCTATCTACTGAAAGGAGTCCCAAGTGTGATCTCCAAACTCAGGTAGATTTGGACATCTCTTTTCTGCCTGGGTGTCAATGCAGTTGGCTTGATCCTAATAAAAGGAAAATCTCTACCCTAACATAAGTCTGTAAGAAATTTCTGTAAATGGGTGTTTCCCCTCCCCCAGATTCTTCCCTAAGTCAACTTTGTTGAGCATCCATACTGGGCTCTGTATTGGAAAATCCGAATGATTTCAAGTTTTCCCTCATTCATTTCCTTAGTTGCCTCAGTTGAACAAAAGCACAGAGGTTAGCATATTGGTGTTCTTTGTTGTGAGGATACTGTTTACCTGCTACTCATTAAATATTATAAATACAAGTTTTAAATTACACCTTTATTTTTTACTTTGTTCTACTTTTCTTTTCCCTACCTC